>NC_062545.1:226319864-226624264 GCF_016906955.1 Phacochoerus africanus
TTTACACTTAGAAAAGAATGATATAATATTAATTCCTGTTTAATAGGTAGGAAATTTGAAACCCAGAGAAGTCAAGTGATTTATTTAAGGTCACAAAGAAAATCAGGAAATAGGGTAGAACTAGAATCCACGATTTTGAACACTACTATTCTAGGGTTTTTGATAATATTCTATTAATTCGCAAAGTAAGATAGTGACCCTCTGCATATAACTTTTGTAATTGGTGAAAATTTCCTATAGTACAAGCCCCATTAACTCTGAGTTACCAAGTTTCTTTTCTGTAAATAGTTTTTGTCAATTTTTTGAATCACATCCTACAAATTAATATAACAAGCTCAAAGGGTAACAGCAAGATCATTGGGAGCAGCTCCATTATTATTACTTGGCATCTAATGTATTTGCCATCCTGGAAAAGTATAATGATAGAGTGACAATATATCATTATCTCTAACAACATTTCATTGGCCAATACCAATTAGTCAGAAGTCTAATGTCTACTGAATGAACTGTCATATCAAAGGAACTCTCAAGATTCTAATTGCTCTATTTGGCAATGTCACTCGAAGGACATACAACTGAGAATCAGAGGGATATACCTGTTTGCTTACTCAAAGGTAAGCTTTTCAGAATAAAGAAAAAGAAATTGGGGAATATTGATAATAATACACCATAGGATATACTTAACATGTAAGTACAGAATTTGTATAGCATTTAGGATTAATCTTGTTTTAATCATATGAGTAAACATGGCCAAGACTCTACTAAGAGAAATGCACATTTTTTCACCTTTTTTATTATTTTTCACAGAACCAGAACAAAAAATCCAAAAATTCATATGGAACCACAAAGACCCAGAATTACCAAAGCAATCCTGAGGAACAAAAACCAAGCAAGAGACGTAACTCTCCAAGACTTCAGGCAAAACCACAGTAACCAAGACAGTGTGGTGCTGGTACCAAAACAGAGACAGACAGACCAATGCAACAGGATGGGGAGCCCATAAGTAAACCCAGACACCCACAGTCAATTAATCTTTGACAAAGGAAGCAAGAATTATAAAATGGAATAAGACAGTCTTTTCAGAAAATGGTGCTGGGAAAGCTGGACTGCCACATTTAAATCAATGAAACTGGAAAACACCCTCACTCCATTCACAAAAATGAACTCAAAATGGCTTTAAGACTTAAACGTAAGACAAGACACCATCAAACTCCTAGAAGAGAACATAGGCAAAACATTCTCTGACATCAACCTTACAAATGTTCTCTCAGGTCAATCTCCCAAAGCAACAGAAATAAAAGCAAAAATAAACCAATGGGACCTAATGTAACTGACAAGCTTTTGCATGGCAAAGGAAACCATAAAAAATAATAATGATAAAAAAAAGACAACTTACAGAATGGGAGAAAATAGTTTCAAACAACGCAACTGACAAGGGCTTTATCTCTAAAATATACAAACAACTTATACAACTCAACAGCAAAAAAAGCCAACGACCCAATGGAAAAAAATGGGTAAAAGAGCTGAATAGACATTTCTCCAAAAAAGATATACAGATTGCCAACAAGCACATGAAAACATGCTCAACATCACTGATTATTAGAAAAATGCAAATCAAAACTACCATGAGGTACCACCTCACACCAGTCAGAATGGCCATCATTAATAAGTCCACAAATAACAAGTGCTGGAGAGGGTGTGGAGAAAAGGGAACCCTCCTGCATTGTTGGTGGGAATGTAAATTGGTACAAACACTATGGAGAACAGTATGGAGGTGCCTTAGAAAACTATATATAGGCTTTCATAGCTAAAGAGGATAAGTCAATGCCTGGCTTCAAAGTGCAAAGCTATCATTGCCATGGATAGTGATTCCTCTGATGGAGCTGGGAAAAATCTATTGGAAATCTCCTGGAAAGGATTTACCATTCTAGACTTTTAAGATTCATGGGTGAGGTTAAAATATTAATATCAACAGGAGTTTGGACGAAGTTGATTTCAATTCTCATGGATGACATTGAGGGGTTTAAAAGTTTAGTGGAGGGAAAAACGTCAGATGCAATCACAAGAGAACTAGAATTAGAAGTGGAGTGTGAAGATGTGACTGAATTGCTACAATCTTTGATAAAACTCTGACAGATGAGTAGATGCTTCCATGGATGAGCAAGGAAAGCAATTTCCTGAGATGGAATCTATTCCTGGTGAAGATGATATTGAAGGCTGTTGAAATGACAGCAAAGGATTTAAAATATTACATAAGTTTAATTGTTAAAATGCCATAACATTTTAAATAGCACTAAAGAGCACTGCATGTGATAGAGAAATCATTTGTGAAGAGTCAGTCCATTTGACAAACTTTATTGTTGTTTTAAGAAATTTCCACAGCCATTCCAATCTTCAGCAATCACCACCTGATCAGTCAGCAGCCATCAACTTCAAGAAAAGACCTTCCATCAATAAAAAGATTACAACTCAATGAAGGCTCAGATGATGGTTACCATTTTGTAGAAATAAAATATTTTTAAACTAAAGTACATACATTGGTTTTTTTAGATATAAAGATATTGCACACTTACTAAAGTATAAACATAATTTTAGCATGTCGTGGGAAACCAAAAATTCATGTAATTCACTTTATTGCAGTCCTTTGGAACTGAATATACAATATCTCAAAGGTATGCCTGTGTGTGTTACCTACTGCCCAAGGAGTCATTACTATTGAAGTGCAAAGTCCTCTGGCATCAAAAGGAATGAATTCAAGCTCCAGCTTTGTTACTCAGTGGTTGTGGAACCATAATGTATTTGGGTAATTTCTTGCAAGTCCTTAGTTTCCATATCAGTAAATCTCATATTCTGTTTTAAAGATTATATTAAATGAAATGGATATTTCCATTATTTAACAGAGGCTCAGAGTTCCTCAACAAATACTCATTCCTCTCAGTTTCTTTAAGTCTCACAATAATTAAAATACTTTGCCCAAAGTCATAAAACCTAGCAGCTGCTTGGTCCCCCTTTCTCTAACCTCCCCAAACATCAACTGATCTGTGATGTCTACATAGTATCATCTGTAAGAAGAGGCAGAAGTTCTTCCAATTAGGAAACAGATTTTCCTCTACTACAATGTAAAAGTACCCCTCCAGTTTTTTAGTGCTCTTGCCAAGCTTTAGCCTTTGTAAAGAGATGTTATGTAAAAATTAAAAAAGATCGTGCTTTGCTTTCTGAACCTGTTTCCCTGAAGATATTCTCTGAGTGCACAAGGAAGAGAGTTTAACAACCAGAAAATTGGGTATAGCATGCATGAGACATCTAACTAGACATGGAGCCTATGACTTCCCAGTGAAACACAGAAAGGGCTACTGGGTGGAAGGAGACCACTGACTTGAGGTAACCTTCCCCTTAGGTCTCTCCTGATTACCATTGTGGCTATGATGTTAGTGAGTCTAGGGTCATAGTCCTCTTCTGTCCTGCACCCCAAATATGGGAAACAGATTCAAAAAGGGTAGGTTACTATTGCTTTGTAGTTTGTTTGGTTTTGCTGTACAAGAGGAGGAACTCTTTAAAGGTGGCCAATGCATGCATGAATTCAACAAGAGGTCATTTCTCTTGAAAATGATGACATTCTCAAAGTGATTTTTAACTATAAATGTGTAGTCATTGTATGTTTACACATATGTTTCTCTCAATCTAGTGCCCCATATCCAGAGTCTTAGCATTCCATGAAGTAATATAACAATAATGATGACAATACTAATAAAAATATCCCTGGACTTATCCTTCTTGGGACCTTCACATTCTGAAATCTTAGGACAAAATGTTCTTGAATGAAGAAAACTGGAAGTATCATTCTTTTTAAAGGAAAAAGAAAACTAAGTAAAGAAGAAAGGCATTTTCATTTGGCAGCCAAGGAACACATTCTCCTTAAAAAGCAGCCCTCTGCCAAGTTTTTGGCTTCTGTTTGTTGTTGTCTAAAAGGTAAACACAATTAAGAAAGAAAATAGCAAGTCTTTAAAAAGCACGGCTGAATATTTATGTTTTCCCTCAGAGACTTGTGGGTTTATTTCTGAGGATCTTTCTTTGCTATTGAACATCATAATAGTTAAAAGCCACCCAAAAGACTCTGTGGTCCATTCTGCCTTGGGAAGAGGGGGACATGTTCATTTCATAACACCCATCCCGTTCAGATTGTGTTATAATTTCTCAAAGTCTGAACACTGACATAATAATTTTCTCCTCCATTGCTGAAAACACACAGTTTTGCTCTGAAAATTCCCTGTGATCAAGTCTTACCAGGCAGTTGGGTACAGCTATCTGGTACCATCTTAATTGCTTTACCCTAGAAAAGCAACTACACTGATGATGGGACTTCCAAATGCGTTAATAAGCCACTTGGGCTTGCACACTTCTGACCTGAATTTGTTTGGCCCAAGAGGCAACTCCAGCTCTTGCCTGTATGTCAGTGAGAACTCTCCTAAAAATCTAAGTCCACTGCAAGTCAGTTAATTCATTTGATTCTTGGATTTTAGATTTTGGGTTTTTTCTTTACACCCTTGTGGAGCCACAGGTACAGCTAATTCCAAAAAGTAAGGTCTGAATCAAAACTCACTGTGTACAACAACTTATTTTCAATCCTGGACAATATAGAAAGGGAAAACAATAGCAAGGCAAGTTAACAAACAGCATCTCAGCTCTGTTCTGAACACTATTCAGACTTCTTATTAATCAAATCACTTTTTCGAGCTGCCACCATGTGAGACTGTTTCCCTAACCTCCAAGGAAACAGTCTCTCTGGGAGATCACTGCAGCTTGTATAACTGCCCATCACAGACTACCTTTTAAAAAATCTTAAGATTAGAAACCCTTCTGGAATACCCGGGAGGTTGTCTGAAGGGGTGGTTCCCAGCTCTCTGAATATGTTATATTTTGAAGCATAATGACAATTACTTAGAAAACCATAATGACAATTACTTAGAAACCCCTGCTATAGCAAGAATACTGGGAGGCAGGAGGACCTGCAAACCTCCATGGGTGGCTGCCTGCCCATGGCAAGGCAAATATCCTTTTGGAACAAGCTTAGGCAGTGTTCATAAGTCCAAGAGTGGGTGGACACGTGAGTGGTCTCTCACAATCACATGTGGCCCCCACACACAGGCAAAGACAACACACCACAGGCACACCATCCAGTGACAGACTGCTCTGCACTGGTCTCCTTGTCTCTGTGCTTTTCTAACCACTACTCTGCCTTCTACTCTGTGCTTGCCTCGTGTCACTTCCTAGATTGAAATGTTCAATAGTTTCATGTTGTAAGATAAATTTCAAAGCCTGTCACTTAAAAACCTTCTCAGGGTGGTGCGGACTATAATCTACAGAATAATGCCCATGCCCCTCCCCACAGGTGTCCAGGTTCCTTCCCTCAGATCTTATGATCATTTATCTTACCTGGCAAAAGGAGCCTTGCTGATGTGATTAAGTTAGTGAAGAGAGGACATAATCTTGGATGATTCCAGTGGGCCCAGGATAATCACAGGGCTTTATAAGAGGAAGGCAGAAGGGTCGGAATCAGAGAGGGAGATGTGATGACATAAGCAGAGCTTGGAATAATATGCTCTGAAGATGGAGAAAGGGGAAATGAGCCAAGAAATGCCAGTGGCCTCTTGAAGCTGGAAAAGCCAAGGAAACAAATTCTACCCTAGAGCCTCCTGAAGGAAATCTGGAGCTCTGACGACACCCTGATTTTAGCCATAGACCTATTTTGGACTCATGACTGGCAGAATTGTTAAATGGTATATTTGTATTATCAGAACCCATTACGTTTGTGGTCCTTTGTTACAGCAGCAAGAGGAGACCTTCTACCCTCTCTCTTCTCATCTTCCTGGATCCTTGAGGAGACCTTCTACCCTCTCTCTTCTCATCTTCCTGGATCCTTTCAGTCAGGGTATTTTACAGATCCTATTCATCCTTCAGGAGCACTTTCAATTCCCTTGCTTTTCTGACCATGGGATTCCTGCTGTCTCTGGACATATATGCTAATTATTCTGAGAACACCTTAGATGTCCTCTTACTCACAGGCACTATTGCAAATACATTTCTACTACTGCTTTGAACTAATATGTAACTTTCTGTGATTATATCTTTATCCTCCTCCCCAGTTGAATTTCAAGTACTCTGAGGATGGGGCTTAGGTCATATATTTGTTTGTTTAACCCACACACCCCCAGCATGGTATTGCGCACAAAGAAAGCATGAAGCAGGTATTGTTGATTTGGTTTTTGTAAACTGAAACATATTAACTAATGCTATAAGAAGCTTTATTATAAAATGTTTAAATAGGCCTCTCTTACCAGCAACTTCATAAGATTAAACCTGGCAGTGAGTTTTTACAGAGGCTTTCTTGATTTCTGAATTAGCATCACACAAAGATCACAAAGGACTGTGATTATTGGTGAATAATGGAAAATAAGAAATAGGTTAAATTAGTATAAAAATAAAAAAGAAGGAAATGGTAGGAGAACTAGAGAGGGCACTAAAATCCCCAAAAGCATTTTCCCAGGTAACATGACATGCTCTGGTGCAGGCGTGACACAATAAAAATAGATTCAGGCCTTAAATTTGGGGGCTTTTAATTTTAGGGCATATGTGGCCTGTGTCCTCTAAGCTCTGTTCACTGAGGACATTTCCTAGTAAAGTTAGAGAGGAGAGTATAATAGACTTAGGTATTATTTTTTCAACCAAACCTCTCCAGTAAGTTGAAATCTACACATCATATAATGTTCCCCAAAGAATTACAGTAAAAATGACGGAACTGTTTGTACCAGGGACTGTGCATCAGCAGTTAGCCCACAATCTGGAAATGAAGTGCCTATGCTGAAACCTTAAATCCATCTCCTAATGGTTGGGTAAACTTTCAAGTCTTTCTGGCCTCAGTACCTCATCTGTACAATGGGGACAACAGGAATGCCTTTCTCATTTGGCTGTGGTGGGATTAGATGAGATAAAGCATGTCACGTCATCAGTAGAGAGGCTGGTACATTATGAGTCTTTAGGAGAGATTACTTGTAATTATCATCTAAAAACCGTCTTGTGTTACTTCTTCAGGCTTCTGGAGCATAAACCAATTGAATCTGTTTGGTGATGAACAGGGAAGGAACAGCTACCCCATAGGAGGAAGTGACACCAGGAAGAGAAGAATTAACTGCCAAGATTAAGGTTCATGTTTTAACAGTAGATCTCAAGGCAAGCTCAGTCTATCCACTGTTTCCAAGTCCATCCCACACTTGTTACTAGCATTTTCATATATTCACCTGCTGCTTGTGAACACGGAACTAGGGAGGATAAGCCACTCACCTTTTCTGCCAACTGGTTGGGAGCCGTTTACTTTCCATGTTGCATATGTCCAGCATCATCATCCTAACCATGGGATAAGTAGGCATCATTTCCCCCATTTTACAGATACAGAGATGTGCTTCAGTGAAAGAAGTCAGACACTAAACAATACATATGATTTGATTCTATATGCATAAAGTTTTTAAAAAGAAGGTATAACACTAAGTTGTAGTGTTACAAATCAAATGAGTGGTTATTTTTTTATTTTTTTAGGGCCACATCTGTAGCATATAGAAGTTCCTGGGTTAGGGGTCAGTCACAGCTGCAGCTGAGGCCTGTGCCACAGCCACAGTCACAGCCGGAGCAACGTGGGATCCAAGCTGCATCTGCAACCTACACGGCAGATTGTTTGCAACACTAGATCCTTAACCCACTGAGTGAAGCCAGGGATCAGACTTACATCTTCGTGGATACTAGTCAGGATCTTAACCTGCTAAGCCACAACGGGAACTTCTGAGAGTGATTGCTTTAGAGAGGAGAGAGGGGAAAAGATAGGAGGTGGCCTGAAAGCAGATACTCGTGGGCTGCCAACGGCTTACATTTTGGTCTGGCTGGTCACTACACAGATTTCTTTTGGTGATAATTCATTGAGCTGTAATGTCCATATTTTGCGCAATTTTTTTTTTGTCTTTTGTCTTTTTAGGGCCGCACCCACGGCATATGGAGTTTCCCAGGCCAGGCGTCTAATCAGAGCTGTAGCCACTGGCCTATGCCACAGCCACAGCAGTGAGGGATCCTTAACCCACTTGAGCAAGGCCAGGGATCAAATCCACAACCTTATGGTTCCTAGTCGGATTCGTTAACCACTGCACCATGACGGGAACTCCTCTAACTTTATTTTTAAATGTCACAAGTGCTTTATTGGCAAGTCAGTGAGTACAAATAAATATAAATACAGTGATTTCTCAAAGGAAGGTGAAATTTCTGTTCAGCTAGGCCTGCCATTTTGAAGTAGTACATCCTTCCTGTGTATCTGTCATCATTATTTTTATCCTTATGATTTATCTCAATTACAATTATATATCTACATTTTTTTCTTGTTTTTTCTCTTTCTCGTTAGTTAATAAACCCTAGGGCGGTAGAGTGCATACCCAGTACCTGGGGCAGAGAATAGGCTCAAAGAAGTTTTGAGTGAATAAGTGAATGCTTAAATTAATAAATGAGTTAACAGAGAGGAGATAGAATAATATGAATTTAAAAACTAAGAGGCATTTTGGCAAATGACAGAAGTGTATTTGCGAAGTCAAGGCAACAATATAACTATCATTGCTATTTTTCTTTGAGGCTCCTAATTATTTTTTTAAATGGAAATAAAGCTGACATGTTAGTTTCAGGTATACTACATAGTGATTTGACATTTAATTACATTATGAAATGATCATCATGATAAATCTAGCTACCATCTGTCCCCATATGAAGTTATTTATAGTATTATTGACCATATTCCTTATGTTGTATATTATATTCCTATGGGTTATTTATTTAATAACTAGAAGTTTGTACTTCTTAATCCCTTCATCTATTTTACTCAGCCCACCACATGTTATCACAAATAGCAAGATTTCATGTTTTTGTATGGCTGAGTAATATTCCATCATATGTATATGTATATATTTGCATATTTTCTTTATCCATTATCATCTCCATCTTAAGTTGTTTCCACATCTCTCATTCTGTTTTATTTACCCACATGACCAATCTGGACAGCAAGTAGTCACTGTCTTCCAGCCCTTCTGCTGGGGTGGGAATAATATGGTTGAGGAGCTCATAGATAAATTTCCAATTAAATTCTGAACTGATGTCAATTACTATAAATAGCCACCAGTTTAAGACAGAGCCACAGGTACAATTCTTATCCTTGGTGAATTTTTATGTCATAATTTGGGTTTGAGTAATGGTATTATAATTAATCACACGGTTTCAAATAAATCACCTCTTGTGTTCCAAAAATTCTGCTTAGATAGCTACTTCTGTTTTAGGAAATCATGAGAACATTCAAAATCAAGTATTTTCTGACTCGGTCCTTATATGAAGCAACAGAAATTCAGATCAATCTTTATTTCCTTGCCTAATTTTACTTTTCTCTCTGTAATAGAATGAGCACCACATTTGGCTTGTGGTTGTTCTTAAGTTAGTTTAGTAAATAGTATAAACTAGTCAAATCACTATGTAGTATATCCAAAACCACATGATCTTTTTGTACCTACACCACACTGTGGCTGATCTTACTACTCTAGCTGTCTAACTCACTCATCTTCCACCATCTAACTACACTTCTCTAAGGATAGCTACAGTGTTGCACCCTCAAACTATCCTTTATTTTTTAAAATTCATAGCAGAAGCAGCTTGTGGGCATTTTCCTTTAGCACAGATAACATTTCCATCAGTGCATTGATCAGCGGTCCAAACGGTGGTTCTCTTATAAGAGCAGCAGAGGGCACATTTAGGACACTTTATTTTATTTATTTTTTTTTAATTTATTTTTTCCCACTGTACAGCAAGGGGATCAAGTTATCCTTACATATATACATTTTTCCCCCACCCTTTGTTCTGTTGCAATGTGAGTATCTAGACATAGTTCTCAATGCCATTTTAAACTGAGTGAACATTGTACTCTGATCTCACAAGTTGAATAAAAAGGGGCCTCACTGATAAATAATGTGCGAAATTTCAAGTAGGAATGTTGCATTTCATCATTTTTTGGGAAAAAAAGTGATTCTGAATAGAAACTCAAAGATTTCTATATGGCTGGGAAGTGTTAAATGTTAAAAACAATCAAAGACTCATATAGGGAGGAGAGTCATTATCTTTGGCAGTTATATTTTTAAAAAAACACATATATGAGAAATTTAAATGTAAATCCATGTCCAAATTTAGAAGACTCAAACTTAATATCTATTTAAAGCTTTTGTAATTGTAAACTCAGGATTGGATCACAAGGAAGGATGAAACGGAGGAAAGAAACGAAGAAAGAAGGAAGGAAGGAAAGAGAGGGAGGAGTTCCATTGTGGTGCAGCAGAAACGAATCTGACTAGGAACCATGAAGTTGTGGGTTCAATCCCTGGCCTCACTCAGTGGGTTAAGGATCCAGTGTTGCTGTGAGCTGTGGTGTAGGTTGCAGATCCCACTGCTCTAGCTCTGGTTAGACCCCTAGCCTGGGAACCTCCATATGCCTCAAGTTGCGGCCCTAGAAAGAAAGAGAGAAAGAAAGAAAGAAAGAAAAGAAAGAAAAAGGAAAGGAGGAAGGAAGGAAGGAAGGTAGAAGGAATGAACTTCCTCTTGTGAATATCCCCTGGAACTCTAATAAGGATATGTTGCCTTTTGTTTTAAAACTGGTTTTCTCACAAACTTCGGTCTATTACTATTCAGTTCATGAAATGAGGCACATTTTAATTCTGCATAATTCCAGTTTCTTGGAGACGATTCCAAAGCCCCAGTTCCTTGGGGACAATCAGTGCTGAGACAGGGCAGAGAACAGAGGAATCCCTGTGGGCAGGAGGGGAGGGAGGCCTGGGAAGATTCTATGAAAGAGAGAAACCTTGAACAGGATTTGAGTGCCCTGAGTTTGGATGGTAAGAGGTAACTCAAAAATTATTTGTATTTAAAAAATAGTCAATTGGGTAAAGCCCATGGGTGGAATGAGAAGCTAAAGTCACACAATTTGTGACCCAAATAAACTCTGTGTTTACTTTGTGAACTTATACTACTGTTGTACAAAATAATGTACAACTTTACACCGGTATTCAAAAGATTTTTAGCATTTCTCAAAGTATGTTCCATGGAAGCTAAGGATATTAACAGATAAACTCTGAATAAATAGTTTCTGTGGTCAAAATACTGAGGAAAACTTGGAATCAAACAAGGTTCAACAACTTCTTTTTAGCTTTAAATACTTAGCATCATTACAATGTGGATGTAAACTGAGACTCTCTAAGTGAAGAATATAGTTAGGGTTTTTCAAATGTCTTTTAGCATAAAACCTCTTCTCTTCGGCTATTTCAAGAGTCTAGTAGTTCCTACAACGCACTGTGGAAAATGCTGATCCATGTTGTGTCATGTGAGCTCCACAGAAATCAAGTTGGTGTTTTTTTTACCCTAAATATCTACCTATAGCTATATAAAGTTTCTTGGAATAGTGCTTCATATATAGTGAATGCTAACTATTACCACGACTACTATTATTACTATTCTAGGCTTGAATAGCTAGTATATAAGCTTAATTTGAAAGTAGGTCTGCAGGTCTTTAACACTGTACAGTAAAATCAGTATCCATGTGCTCAAAGGGTATCAGTTGAAGAAGCATCCTAAGCAATAGAAAGAGCATAATCTTTAGCATCAGACAGATGTGTGTCTAATTCCAATGGGACAGATCATTCACCGTATAATTTGGGTAAGTTAGCCAAACTCTCCAAACCTTGACTTCATTATTGATATTATGGAGATGGTAAGACCTGTATTTTTCTCATTGAAAAGCTGTTATGAGTATTAGAGCTCATTTATGTAAAATGTTCCTATCACAGTGACTTTTACAAAATGGTAATCTTCACTAATGAAAATAAATGATGCCAATGAGGGTCATGTTCAGGAAGAGGTTGGGTAAAACCCAGTATCCTGAATCCAAATCCTGAGCATTTTTCTTGTATCAAAGCTGAATCAGATACCTTTAAAGCAAAAGGCAAATTAAGATTAATTCCTTCATTAAGGCTATAAAGGCTGACAGTCACTTCTCTAGATCCTTGTGCTCATTTATTACCATTCCAGTTTTTCCAAAGAGAACTCGAGTACAGCTAATAGGCCTTTTTTCCTTGGTGGGGGCAGGGGGAGGTAGCAATTTCCTAATACTGCTTTAGTCTACTTCTTCCATGCTACTCTCCTCTTTGTAGTGATTTCTTTCTCTTTTTTGAGCTCACATTATTGTCTTGAATAGCATTTGCTCATCATCTTATGTTCCAACTATATTCACTACAGTAAACTATAAAAGACCGAAGCTAAAAAGAAAGCTGGGAGGAAATGAGGCTAAAGTAATGCTTTTAAGCAGCAAAATTGATCTGCCTTGCAAATCGCTGGCAAAGGATGCACCAGCTAGAAAGATGCTTGGGAAGCATCTCATATTCATCCTCAATGTTACTAGCCTAGCTGAGGAGTCCCAGCAAAAGAGAACATTCGAAGAGTAGTTTATCACCTATAGAGCTTATGTTTCCATAATATGGCACTCAGAATTAAAAAAAGAAAAACGAAAACCAAAAATGGAAAGTTTTTTTTCAGCTCATTTGACAACAAAACCAGACCTAAACTGATATAGAGCTATGCAGAGTTTTCATACCCCTTAGAGTTACAGACTTTTGATGCTGTGTTTCATTATGGGATGCTACTAAGATGCTACCAAGGTATGATACAATTTATGGCAACCTATTGTAATTCTTTTCTAAAATCTGAAAAATACTGAATTACAAAATAAATCTGGCTCCAAAGGACTGTGGATTTGTGTAATCCAAACACCATGGTTTTGCATATTTAAAAATAACTTAATTACTTTTTAACTTAAAAGTAGGTTTCCTTTCCCCTTCCATTGACTTTATCTCTCCTCAAGCCCTTTATGCTACCTCAACTGTTGTCAGTATGTTGGAACAGTTGAAACTCATCACCATGACTGTTTTTGGTCTTCCCTTTTTTGTGCCTTTCTTCTTATTCATTTGGTTCCCCCCCCCCATGGCCACAGTTGCAGCATACACAAATTCCTGGGCCAGGGATTGAATCCAAGCCACAGTAGCGAGCTACGCCACAGCCGCTGCAACTCTGGATCCTTTAACCCACTGGGCTGGGATGGGAATTGAACCCATACCTCCGCAGAGACCCAAGCTGCTGCAGTCAGGTTCTTAACCCACTTCACTGCACAGGAACTCCTCGTTCTTATTTTTTGCTGTTCAGGTACCTGAGCTCTCTACTTACTCCTAAGACTACTCTCCCCCATTATCCTACCAAAATTTGCTTAGAATAATGATATCAGAATTCCCATTAGGGAGAAAACTTTCTTTTGGGGTGAAAATGCATTCTTGCAGAGAAGAAAGTGAGAAACCACGAGAAACACAAGTAAGGAAAAGAAGGAGGTAAACTGTGCTACCTGAGAACATGAGAGGCATTTGTGTTTTAGCTCTTGAGAGGTCTGGAAATAAGTGCAAAGGAGAGAGAGAAGGACTGAACAGAGGAAAAGAAATCATTTAGAGCCAAGGTTATACTGAGGATAATTACCAGTAAAATATCCCTGGGTCAAAAGAACTTTCAAGATTAGAGATGTCTAAAATGTGACTTCAGGTTGTTTGGGATAGATGATATGACTACTAAAATTTTGGTGAAGTCTAATATCCTGTGGATGTTTTATAGAGAAAGAGTGTGTGTGTATATATATCTGCATGCATGTGTAGAAATCAAGCAAGAAACTGGTTTTCCTGTGTGTCAATGTGAGAATAGAGATGTTATGTATAGAAGTAGGAGCCTGAAGGTAGATGTGCCATAAAAGCATCAGTGCCAGATAATAAAGAAAAAATTTTTAAATTAACTCAATTAACTCAAAATGGACCTACAATCTAAATGAAAAAGTTACCTCTTTATAGAAGAATACACAGAAGTCGATCATTGTAACCTTGGACTAATCAGTGCTTCCTCAGATATGATAACTAAACCACAGGTGACAAAGAATAAATATATTAGTTGGACTTCATCAAAATTAAATACTTTTGTGCACCAAAGCACACTAACAAGACAGTAAAAGGACGCTCACACAATGAGAGAAAATATATGCGAATCATATATCTGGTAAGGAACTTGTATCCCTAATGTATAAAGAAATTTTACAACTCAATAAAAAGATAAATAATCCAATTAAAAATGGGAAAAGGATTTGAATAGACTCTTCTTCAAAGAAGATTTAGAAATGGTCAATAAACACATGAAAAAATGCTCAATATCATTAATCATTAGGGAAATACCAACCCAAACCACAAAGAGATACCACTTCACTCTAAGATGATTATAATGAAAAAGGCAGACAATAACAATTGATGGCAAGGGTATGGAGAAATTAGAATTCACACACATTGTTGATGGGAATATAAAATAGTACAGCTGCTTTGGAAGTGGATCCTCAAAATATAAGAGTTACCATCTCACTCAACAATTCTAATAATAATTCTATATCTTTTCCTGGATATATGCCCAAGAAAGTTGAAAATGTATGTTCATTAAAAAAAAAAGTGAACGTGGATGTTCATACCAGTATTATTCATTCTACAACATGGAAATAATCCAAATGACTATCAATTGATGTTGTATACCATAAAATGGAATATTATTCAGCCATAAAAAGGAAAGAAAGAGTGATATATGCTACAACATGGATGAAGTAAAAAAAAAAAAAAGCCAGTCATAAAAGGTTACATACCTTATGATTCCACTGATATGAAATGTTCAGAATAGGCAAATTTATAGAGATAAAAAAGCAGATTAGTGTTTTTCAGGAATAAGATGAGGGGAAATGGGGATGGACTGCTAATTAGTACAGAGTTTCTTTTGGAAATGATGAAAGTGTTCTGGATTTCGGTAGTGGTGATAGATGTACAACTCTGGGAATATACTAAAAGCTATTTAATTATACATTTTTAAAAGGTAAACTTTATGGCATGTGAATTATATCTCAACAAAGTCGTTATTTTAAAAAGAGCACCAATGCCTTAGGAATTTTTTAGGTTCTTAAAGAAGGCTTTGGACTTGCATCTGTTCAGTTCAGTCATTTTTTTCTACATTTCAAGGAGCAAAGAGACCCCAGGTTGTTCTTGGTTTATAATACTTGTAAGGGTTCATTCAGTAAGTATTACTCAGCTGGGAGCCCAGTGTGACCCACCATTACTGTTATTTTCTGTGGAAGTGATAATATCTAAAGGATTGGGAACATGGATCCTTTAAGCATGTAAGCAGGTTACACGTCATCTGCCTTCCCGCATCCTCACTTTAAAAATCTAACGCTTACATAATCAATTCTTAATAATACCTCATCATTCAAAAACATTATCTGTGTATTGTCTTTGGCTTTTAAAGTATCTTGATATTTATGCTTTTAATAAATATTATTTCCAATATAAAGATGAAACAACTGGGGCCTAAATGAGGTTTTAAGGGACATACATAGGAAGGACCCTGGAATGTGAGTCTGCTGAATCAAAGTCTATTCCTCTTCACATTTTGCTATGAGCACTACTTCTTAAAGAACTGACTTTTATCACATCAATGACAGGTTGTAGGTAGTTAAGATTAGCAGAGATCTTTTTTCCCTTAGTCTTCTTATCATACTGACAAGGACACCGCTTACTCTGTTCACTTTAGCTGAGTTTGCCTAAGTACAAGGAGGTCTCATTCATTTGTGAGAACATTTAATTTCTAGTAAAAGTGACTCATTCTTACACAGTCCTCCTATTGGTTTGTGCTTAGGGGAGATTTCAAACCTTACCAACAATACCTACAGGAGAAGGTTGTAACTACTAGGCAACTAATATCCTCTACTTCATGAAACACTTTTTTTTGAGCTTATCTAATTATTAGAGCATTCTCACTGAACTCAAATCTATAGCATCTTTAAAACAAAAATAAAAAGATCACAATCACTGGAGCTACTTGTCAGCCTTTCTTCCCAGTTTCACACTGTGATATCCAATAAGCCATGGTGAGTGTATTTATACCATAGGGATTGGCCAATGATATAAATTAGCATCTTAATTCCTTCCCCTGACCAGGTTATTAAACATCATCCATATGGTTATTAAACATTTACAGAACACCACTGGATAATCACTATCTTGCAGTGGAAAAAAAAATTTAAAAAAAAAAAACAGAAAATTCAGACTAAAGTCACTGTTGCTACCAATTGTCACAAAAATCTCACTGAATAAAAATATTAAGATAAGGTTCTGCAAGCTCTATAGCCTAGAAATGGTCAATTTCAAAGGTGATACCAAGTTTCTCACTAATAGGGAATTTTATAAAGCATTTTGACTAAAAGGATATCATTCCAAATAAGTTAAGTGAGTTACTATTCATGAAATGCCTGGCACAGACTAAATGAAATATATATAAATGATACTTACAAATGTTACTAACTGCCTACTAACCAAAGAAACCAGTAGGCTAATCCTGAAAAGTAATCCTGACATCAACGGTATGAAAGATAATTTTTTCTCTTTGTACAGCAAGATAAATTTACTGAAGCATTTTCACTTGTATCATTTTTGATTGATATAACAATTGCCAGATATTAATGAGAAAGGTTTTTGTTTGTGTTTATGTTCAACAGGATAAACATGAAATTTACAAAACTTTAAGAAATGTACATAAAGACAAAAATTCAAGATTGATTGCAGTTCCACAATAATGAAGCTTCCAAAAAGAAGTTGCTAAGTAGAGAAATCTTACAGTAACATGTTACTCCTATCTCAAAACGTGTTTAAGAGTAAGAAATAAGAAATGAATAAAGGATTCTTTAAAGAAAAAAGACTTGTTACTTGCACTACAGCCATTCCTAGGAAATACCTAGAGGAGAAACCTTTTGAACATGTACAGTGTTAACAAACACCTCTATGTGCCTTAGTACACATATAGAATATTACCTAGAGCCTTAAGCCAGACTGTAGTTTTATTCACACCTGTAAAAATAGGTGTTTCTACTATATTTGCCTAACACTGAATAGTCACACTTTCTGAAGAAGATTCTCTAATTAGTTGTAGGGGACAAACACCACATAAGCCTTTAGGTCTAGGGAACTGCTCAGGTTCAGCTCAAAGGTTAAAAATGTAATCTCATGTTAGGATCACCTAGGAGCTTATTTCAGCTAGCCACCTGCATTATCTTCACCAGAATGATATCATAGAGTAATATACTCTTTGGAACCAGGCCTGAATCTTTTAGCTGAACAGCCTTGGGCATATTACCTCTGTGCCCAGGGTCCTCATCTATAAGAACATAGGTAACAAGTTCCTTGAAGATCATTTGTCCAAATGATCAAGCACAGTATCTAGGACACATATTTTAGTGTCCTTTCTTTCCATATATCCTCCCCCAAGCCTCATCTCCATTCTCTGCCTGAGACAGAATCCAGGTTGGCTCTCACTTCATTATATCCAGTACCCACTTCCACTGTAATTACTTTATAGGAATCAGTTCTCCTTCTAGTGTAGAGAAGACTATCCATGGTAGGATTTCCTCAACAATAAAAGGAAGGAGGACACAGATGTGTTTGCATCCTGGTGCAGAACAACTCAGCATGAGGCATTGGTCAAGGAGGAGCAAGGTGAACTGAGTTTCTCATGAGCTAAAAGCTCAGGAATGAAGGGTTTGTCTACTTTAAGGAAAACAGAACAGAGAAGCTCAACTTCTCCTGCCCAGGAAGACATGTAGCTTGTGAATTCTCAACTGGATTCACCAACATCCACACATAGGTGTAAGTTCTCACAATGCCAGGCCACCAGGCAGAATGTGCAAAGTTCATGCTGAAGCCAAGAGATCAAAAGCACCCTAACCCATCTCAGGTACCACTTTGCTAAACAGCAGAGGTGTTCTCAAAGTATGGGACCCAGCCATAGGCCTATTGAGTCAGAGCGTTCCTCCTGGAGATTCTTGTGTGTGCTAGAATTTCACAACGTCTTCTAAAAGTTCATTTCTTTGAAAGTGCTTATGTCTTTAAAAAGGCAGTTTGTACAGTGGTTAAGGATGTGGAATCTGAGAACCAGACTACTTGCACTTAATGCTTGGCTCGTCACCTTAGTAGCTGTCTAGCCTCGGGCAAGTCTCTTAACCTCTCTATGACTCAGTTTTTTCTTCTGTCCAAAGGTACAAATAATAATCTTTACCTAACTGAATTGCTGTGAGGATTAAATGAGATAATATACTACTCTACTGGATTCTAGTGAGTACTTTGTAAATAACAGTTACTAATAATAAAAACTCATGCCTGAGAACAAAGGAATCTGGGTGCAGCCACAGACAGCCAGTGGGCAAGTCTCCAAATGTTCCCTTTGAGTCATGATTTCTTTATTTATGAATCATCATAACATGAGTCTCCTTTAATTCTGAAGACTTATTTTTAAGAAGAGTAAAGTGTGGCATTACTTTAAGTGTGAATGGCAAAAAATATTTAAGAAATGCATATGCATACAAAAAAACCTAAAACAGGTTCTATCAGTATGTAAGAGAAAAAGGGCTATATGAGCCACAGAGCGTAGCTTTGACTAATATGCACAATGAAATGAAAAATGTCTTGGAAGCTTCTCAGGGCTGCTGCCTGCTTAGATATTTATGTCTAGTGACCAAAGAAAATGCAATTCAACCCGCTGAGTGTAAGAAAAACCAGCCCAGTACCTACTCCACTATCTGTAAGTATAGTGTATTTTACTCTTTTGCAGTCAGTTAACATTGCTTAGAAAATCCATTTATGGGTTTCTCCCTTCCCCAAACTTATGGTCTTTTTCTTTTCTCAGCAACAATCCTATTTATTTCATGCATCTACAACAGAGATGCTATTAGTGCTTCAGAAACATCATCAGGATTTTGGTTATTTCTGATGCTATGACTTGCAACATAAATTCCTGAAACTGCCTCCTTGAAGAAATACTTCAGTTCCTGTTGTGGGGCAAGGCATTTAGTTTAGTGTTAATGTGCCATCAGCATAATTTAAACAACTTCATAAAACATAAATGGCATGAAATGGAAACACACTTGTTTTGGTAGGAGACGGCTCTGTTTCACATGAGGAAATGTGTCTCTTGGCTACATGCTCTCTCGGTGCCCTTGTCCTCAGCATAAAACCTCAAGGTTGTATGCCACCTATATTCCATGGAAAGGAACATAATTATTCCAGAATGCCACACTCATACCTCCTTCATAAATGCCAGAGAGAAACAATTTAATATGAGATTCCCCACTCCATCCACAGCCCCAGGGAAGAAAGAAAATTGTAAGATTGAATGTTATTGCTGGGGCAGATATCTGGAGATGAGTCATCTGAAAGGAACATCTTTCTACAGTAGAAAAAGCAATCCAAACAACACAACTACTTCTAAGGTTAGGTTGTGTAGTGCTTATTGAAACCAGCGATATGTTAATACACCAAGTGCCCTTGGGGCCAAGTGGCTGTTTTATAAAGCCCACACCTTTCAGTTGATTCTCCTTATCTCCATTTGCCATTCCATTTCTCAGACTTGGGGAGAAATGGGAGGTGATAATTTCACTCATTCATTTATTAAATGTTTATCATGTGCTATGTGCCATTGATTTTCTTCTCATGATGAATACAAAGATGAATATGACATATAGTGAGATTTCTAATTTTATTTTATTTTTTCCCTTTTCCTTTTTAGGACCACACCTGTGTAGGCCACACACACCTGTGTGTGGAAATTCCCAGGCTAGTGGTCGAAACGGAGCTGCAGCTGAGGCCTACAACCCAGCCATAGCAACACCAAATCCTACCTGCATCTGTGACCTATGCCGTGGCTTGTGGCAACAACAGATCCTTAACCTACTGAGAGAGGCCAGGGATTGAACCCACATCCTCATGGATACTCGTCAGATTCTTAACTTTTCTCTGAGGTCTACCCTGACCACCTTGTCTAAAATTGGTTACCTTCCTCTCTCTTTTTTCTCCACCCACCACATCCCAGCCTCCTTACCTTCTCTGTGTTTTCTTTCTGCATCACATTCATCCACTTCTTACATATTATGTAACTTGTTTCTTATTATATCTTTTGTTTAACATAGATGCCTCCAGGGTTGTGCCATGTAACTAGTTTTTAACCATGAGTTGTAAGCTGAAGTGAAATGTGTCACTTCCAGGTTAGAGCATTTAATTGTTGATGGGAGTCACTCCAGAACTCTCTTGCCTCTATCTGGAGATCAGAAATGTTTAGAGATGGGACATTGGTCCTTGAGTTACTCCAATGATCAGGACCTTCTCACCCTGCCAAACTATGATAGACATAAAGCACGAGCAAGAAATCAGCTTTTGTCATCTTAAGTCACTGAGATTTGGGGGGGGGGTTGCTAGTATAGCATCACCTAAGCTACTCAGATCGATACATGAAGATGAAGAAATTGCTTGCCAGTGTTACACAGCTAGGAAATCCAGATGTTCCTCTACTATCACACATAACGAATTTCTAAAAGTGTGTTGGAAACACAGTGGTCTGAAAATCAAACAATAGAGTTGCAGACTTTACATTGAGGATCAGTCCCAAGGAACTAAAACATTTTGTAAAGCCCTAGATATAGCCTGTGCAAATGCTTCCTCCTTTAGAATCAACTAGTCAACAAGTGACCACTTTGACAGACAACCAGGCTTAGGTGGAAGTGACTGAAGCAGGGTTATCAGCAGGTGCTAGTTAGGTCTATCCAGTCATCTTCCTTTTCTACTGGAAGGGAAATCACTTGAAACAAATCCCTGATGAATCTCACTAACAAGCAGCCTTCAGAGATGAACTACCCCAATGTTTCTCCCACTTCAGCATGTATCAGAATTATCCGGAGGGCTTGTTAAAATACAAGCTGCTGCCCCCCCCCGCCCCCAGCAGGTGTGGGATAGGCATGAGAACTTGTATTTCCCATATACTTGCAGATGATTCTGATGATACTGGTCCAGGAACTATACTTGAGAACCACTGGATTTAATAATAAGCAGACCAAGGATTAGCTCTTTCAGAAAATCCTGGACTTGTAGAATAGACTTGTGGTTGCCAAGGGGGAAGGGGGGGGAGTGGGAGGGACTGGGAGCTTGGGGTAAATAGATGCAGAATGTTGCCTTTGGGATGGATTAGCAATGAGATCCTGCTGTGTAGCACTAGGAACTCTGTCTAGTCATTTATGATGGAACACGTAATGTGAGGAAAAAGAGTGTATACATGTATGTGTAACTGGGTAACCATGCCATACAGTAGAAAAAAAAATATATATATATATATAAATGAAAAAAAATAAAGTAAAAAAACAAACAGGCTACATTTATATTAGAGAACGAATTCTGGGGGTAAGAGTCTGAGATTTCCAAATGAAATCTATCATCATAAAAAAGAACATTCTTATTCCTATGGTGTAGGGTTAGGGTAATTACACACCGCCATTTTCTCAGGACACTCCTGGCTTATGTCTGCTGTCTCGGCATTTGTCAATAGCTCCTCCTTTCACTCACAGATGTCCAGGTTGGGATGACAAGGCATATGGCTATTCCATTTAGATTTGTTTACATTTTTGACTTACATATGAAAAGTGGTTCTATAATGATCTGAGGGTTTAGGGCTTCAAGGGTTTTAATCCCACCCAGGTGGCAGTGCTGTGGGAGGACAGGCATAGGCATGTGGGTAGGGAGGACCTGTCGTCCTGGGGAGGAAAGAGCTCTAGGTCCTGATTCCTGACCTCAGGACAATTTCGGTTTTCATGGGGTCTGTGGAGATGGAGATGGGAGGGAGGATGTTGCTCCCTTCATTTTCCCCTAACTGGCCAGCACACTGCAAGAGTTAGGAATCAGCATTGCTCATTGCTAATTAGAATCAGCAATATGGAATTCAGCAGAGGAAACGCTTTTGAGGTACTGATGTATAACAGATGTATAAAGTAGGAAAATATTATAAGAAAACCAAGGTTTTAATATGCCCCCCTCCTTGACCCTTGTAATGGGAATAGAACTAGAATTAGTCTTCCTGCTAAATGATCACTGCCATTGTATATTCCAGGATGGCTTTGAATGAAGCTTTTAGAGGGAAAACATGCTTTTTGCCAACCTTGCTAATATTATTTTCTGAGGTCCCTGTTGCTAGCTTGGAGCATCCCATGATTAAAGAAGACAAGTTTATGGAGGCACATTTAATCCCCACACGAGAAGAAGAAGTCCCACAGGAACCACCCTCTTCCTGAGTCAGAGGGAAAGATTCCTTGATGTAAATCATTGTGTGGGTGTGCTGGCCCAGGGAGGAGAATGAAGCTTTGTCCTTCTACCCATTTTTAACAGTATCTAATTACTTCCAGGCTTCTCCTAGGCAGTTTTTCAGCACAATGATTAAGGTAGTGGGAAAAGCGTTTTTTTGGCTAAGCTGCCATATAATACCTCCTTCTTAACACAGGCCAATGCCCATACTTGAAATAATTTATCTGAGTTGAGTTCTACAACTAAAAATGCCTACAGCTGGATGAAGCTTTAATTTCACAGAATTGCTATTGAGCATGAAAGATCTACCCCTAACTGGTAAAGCTTCTCAACTCTCTGGATTATTAGATCACTAATCCAACCTTGTCCTGTATAATCCAGAACTTCAGTACAGGCTTACTTCAGGTATACTCAGGGTTTGGGTCCAGACCACAGCAATGAATCAAATTACATTAGTTTCTTAGTTTTCAGTGAATATAAAAGTTAACGTTTAAAAGATAGAATAGTCTGCTACATGTGCAATGATATTACGTTAAAAACCAATGTATATACCTTAATTAAAAATACTATATTGCTGAAAAATGCTAACCATCATCTGAGCCTTCACTGACTCACAATAGTAATATCAAAGATCACCATAACAAATACAATGATGATGAAAAAGTTTGAAATGTTGTGACAATTACCAAAACGTGATAGAGAGACACAAAGTGGGTGCCTCTAGGCCTGGTCAACAGGGTTGTCAAAAACCTTCAATTTGTAAAAAAAAAAAAAATGCACTACCTCTAAAGTGTGGTAGAGCCAACTGTGATAAAGCAAGAGGTATCTATATCACTATATCCGGGCCCTTGGTTTCAGATAAACAGAAGTTTAAGGGAGGCAGAGAGGAAAATAAAGGGAGAAACCAACTGCATGCGCGCGCACACACACACACACACACACACACACACACACACAAATAAGCAGAAGACATCCAGGCATCCATCACTTCTGTATTAAAAGAAACAGCAGAATTTACTAGTATTTATTAGCTTTACATAAACACTGTGCCTATTGTAAATACAGTTAAATTGACAGTCCTTGCCTTATGGGAGTTTTATTCTAACATGGATGGCCTAAATTCAATCAGCACTCTTCACAACTGCCACCAACCCCGACCCACACACACTGCCATAGACTGCTTGAGCTGCCTATGGAACACGATAGACAGTGTGGTATATACAACAGAAATTTATTTTTTCATGGTTCTGAAGGATAAAAAGTCCAAGATCAAGGACTTGGGTTTAGTTTCTAGTGAGGGCTCTTTTCCTGGCTTGCAGACAGCTACCTTCTTGCTGTTGTCACCGTGTGGCAAGGAGTGACGTGTCAGGGGAGGATAGAATATCTCTCTTCCTCTCCTTATATGGCCAAAATCCTATCAGATTAGGAGCACACCTGTCTGGCCTCATTTAACCTTAATTACCTCCCAAGGATTCTCTCTAATACAGTCACACTGGGGGCTAGGGGTTCCACATATGAATGGGTGGGTTCCACAATTCGGGCCATATCACGAGCTCATGCACACACACAACGCTCTGGGTCAAGAGCTAATGCTGTGGTGAGAATACCTGTCATTAAATATTTACAGTGAGGATAACACTCTTGAATCTGGCCTCGTGGTGTGCTCTGAAGGACATGCTGACAGTCTGCTGGAAGGAAGAGAAGTCGGTGAGACCTCTTCATTTTGCTAGGAAAGAATTATGGAGGAACTGGGATTTCTGGACATCTTTGGAGGGGAAAAGACAAACTTGAATGATCTGAATGATCACACAGAATAATAAGACCAGAGGGAACAGCAGCGTGAGATTAGAATTAGAAGGAAGAAAGACATACGAAGGGGGCAGTCTTGGCGAGTTTTCATATTTTCCTTTTGCTTTTCTCAAGTGGTTTTAAAGTGGTTTTCCTCTGTGTTCCTGATGTAGGAAGCTAATCAATGCTGGCTGTGTGTAGGTGTTCATTTTTCTTTCTCCCTCTGCTCACTTCTGTCGGTTGCTCCCTGGGGTTCTAAGGCATCTGCTTCATGTTCTTATTTTGCTCCAGTCTCTAGCAAAGCTGACTGATTAACTTATCCTTCTACATTCACCCACCTTGTTTCCATCTCTTTACCTCCCACCCCCAATTTATTTTTTTGGTAGCATCCTGGACCCTGCCAACACATACCCCCTTCAATTGCCTTACCTTGCTTGAGCTTCTCTCTAAAAAAGTGGGAAAACTGCTTTAAAATTAACTAAACTATTTATATTTTATTCTTTTTTTTTGGTCTTTTTAGGGCCACACCCATGGCATATGGAGGTTCCCAGGCTAGGGGCCAAATTGGAGTTGTAGCCACTGGCCTACACCACAGCCACATCAATGTCAGATCCAAGCTGCGTCTGCGACACACACCAGAGCTCATGGCAACATCGGATCCTCAACCCACTGAGCAAGGCCAGGGATTGAACCTGCGTCCTCAAGGACAATAATCAGATTTGTTTCCACTGAGCCATGACAGGAACTCCCTAAACTATTTTTTTAAAAGGTGAGAACCCAATCTCTTGGTATTTTGTGCGGTCTTTGCCTAAACTTCTAATCTACATGTTTCACTAGAAAGACAGGCACACTGCTATGGCCTTCCTCTCCTTTTTCCCTCCTCACTTATGTTTTAGGAAAGCATTATATTCATTTGTTTTTAGAAATCTATCTCAAAAATAACTCCAAAAGATAAATATGTGAGGTGATGGAATGGATATGTTAATAAACTAGATGGGCGGGGGAAGGGGGATCCTTTCCCAATGTTCACAAATAGCAAATTTTCACAGGGCACTCGTCAAATATCTTACAATTTTTTTGTCAGTCATGCTTAAAAAGCAGAAATTTTAAAAAAAACACACAAAAAATAAATCTAGAGCAATTTCAATACACACCCTCATGCGTGTACACCCAAGAATATCTCTTTTCTCAGGTGATTAGAAGCTCAAGAATCACATCAAAGCAGCTGCTTCTTAATTAGCATAAGCTTTGATAAACCCAGAATCTATGTCATATCTCTGTTTTCCAATCTCCATAGACCTGCTCATCTCTACTGAGAAAGATGACAATGTGATTTGGTCCAGAGCTTAAAGAGTCTTAATTTTACGGCCCTAGTAAATGAAAACAGTACTGTTCCCTCTTATGCAGTTTTATAGCACAGCATGGCTTGAAAATCGGAGAGTAAAAGCACCACTACAGCTATCTCTTTGATTTAGGTCACTGTCTCCACAAAGTTTCCTAATAAATTATGAATACAATGTCTCAGAGTACATGATTAACCCATTAGCAAAGATTGTTTTATTGCCTGAGTTGGAAGAGACAGAAGCTGTGTCATCTTAGGGAGGTGGGGGTGTCAGACAAGGTATAAGAAAGTAAAGCTTAAAGGGAGACAGTTGCAAGAGAATCAGGAAATTCCTAAAGACCACTTCCGCTGCCACCACAATTTTGCCTGAGAAGATCCTGGGTTCTGGTCTTAAATCCATCATTTCCCAGCAGGGGATACGTCTAGGAAGCCTCTATAAACCTCAGTTTCTTCTTTTTTCTTTTTATGGCCATATGTGTGGCATATGGAAGTTCTGGGAGCTGAGGGTTGAACTGGAGCTGCAGTTGCAGGCCTAGGCCACAGCCACAGCAACTTGGGATTGAGCTGCATCTGCAACCTACACCACAGTTTATGGCAATGCCATATCTTTAATCCACTGAGTGAGGCCAGGGATTGAACTCGCATCCTCATGGAGGCTATGCTGGGTTCTTAACCCGCTGAGCCACGATGGAAACTCAAACCTTAGTTTCCTTGATTGTAAGATGAAAATAGTAATGGTATCTAAGTTGCATGATTGTTGGGAAGATGGAGTGAGGTAATATAGGCAAATATTTGGCAAAGTGTCCAGCTCACTGTAAGTACTCATTTATGCAAATAGTTATTATGCAAGGATGAGAGCATCTTTTGGAGTTCCCGTCGTGGCTCAGTGGTTAGCGAATCCGACTAGGAACCATGAGGTTTTGGGTTCGATCCCTGGCCTTGCTCAGTGGGTTAGGGATCCAGCATTTTCGTGAGCTGTGGTGTAGGTTACAGATGTGGCTCGGATTCCTGCGTTGCTGTGGCTGTGGCGTAGGCAGGCGGCTACAGCTCCGATTGGACCCCTAGCCTGGGAACCTCCATGTGCCATGGGAGCAGCCCAAGAAATGGCAAAAAGACAAAAAAATTAAAAAAAGGATGAGAGCATCTTTTTCCCCATTTCATTTGAAGGTCATGTTTCTAAGACACATAACACAAATTTCAAAAAAGTAATGGAAAAGTACAGAAGCATCCTAATCTTACAAAATATTATCTTTGTGTCCCCAAACAAATTGGATTCCACCCAATAAAGCAATCAATGCATTCTTGGGAGGTTATAAAATAATTTAAACATAAATAATTTATGTGTGAGCCATGATGGAAACTCCCAGAATTATTTTATATATGGTCTGGATATTGTCCATTTGTGTACATTCAGTCTCTCAACTCCATCAGTCCACTCTATAAACCAGAAACTAAGGAGGCAATTTAGCATGATGATAAGAATGTGAGCTCTGGAATTATACTGTGTTTATTTCATAGGTCCATCATGCATGAGCTCTCTAACTTTGGACATGCTACTTAAATTTTCAGTTTACTTACTCTAAAAATTAGTAGTATAGGAGACTCATCTGACACAGATACAGTTATTGTCTACCCAACAGCCACAGCCCACACATTTCCAAAGTGTTAAAAATCATTAACTACTGGCTATGTGCTTGGTCTAAGGATAATCCAGAATGGTGCATTACAAGTAACAAACCCTAAAGAGAACTTGATTGAAGGAAGAAAGGAGATGGAGGGTGTTCAGAATTCCATTATTCCTTGATTGGAAGTTGATAAGCTTTGTGATTCAATGTAATAATGTTTGGTTGAGTTACTGTCTTCTTATTTTAAGTGAAAACAATTTTACTAAAAAGGTTGACACATATATGTAAATTTTCCATACACACACACACACACACATATATGAGGAAATTCACCCTATTCGTATGTGTTAGCTTCAGACTTGCAGAATTCAGTTTAATATTTTAAGAGTCAAACTTGCTAAGAGAAGCTCTCTATCCAATAGCTTGAAATTTAAATTAACCAAGACTTCTATAATTTGAAGTCTTGCAGTGTTAGAATAATGGAATTCTTATCCTGAATTAAATACTGTTAAATAGTGTTCTCAATGTGATAAAAAAAATCTACAAATTATCTGCAGCTAATATCATAGTTAATGGTGAGAAACCCAAAACTTTTCCATAAAGATAAGAAACAAGGAAAGGATGTCCTCTCTCGCCACTCCTTTTCAAACATCATATTGAAAGACAAGAAAGGAAAATATAAGTATATAGGAATAAGTATATAAGGACTCGGAGGAAAAATAAAGCTGTCTGTTTGCAGATGATATAGTCATTTATATAGAAAATCTGAAATAATCAACCAAAAAAGACCTGGAACTAATTAGTAATAATAGGACAGTTAATATAAGGTTAATATAAAAATTCAATTACTATCCTATATACCAGCAATGCAAGAGTGGAATTTGAAATTTAAAACATAACATCATTTTATTAGAGCCCCAAAGTTAAGTACTTATGTATCAAATCAAACAAGATATGTACAATATTAGTATCGAGAAAACTAAAAAAAATATTGAAATAAATAAAAAATGAACTATATAAATGGGGAGATATTATGGAGAGGAAGACTCAATATTTTCAAGATGTTACTCTATTCCAATATGAACTAAATTCAATGTAATCCCAATAAAAACCCCAACAAGTTAATATGTACCTCTTGACAAACTGATCCTAAAGTTTACATGGAGAGGCAAAAGCCCCAGAGTAGCCAACACGATGTTGAAGGAGAAAGCTGGAAGACTGACACTGCTGGATTTCCAAGACTTACTATAAAGAGACAGTAATTAAGACAGTATGGTATTGGTGAAAGAATAGACAAACAGATCAGCAGAACAGAAGAGAGAGTCCAGAAAGACCTACATAAATACCATCAATGGATCTTTGACAAAGGAGCCAAGGCAATACAATATAGAGCTGGGACAAATATAGCTTCAGCAAATGGTGCTGGAAAAAATGGACATTGAGGTTCAAAAAAAAATTGAATCTAAGCACAGAACTTAGAACTTTCAAAAATTAAATTGAAATGATTCAAATACCTAAAATAAAATGAAAAACTATGAAATGCTTAAAAGATAACATAGGAAAAATCTCAGATGACTTTGAGTATGGTGATGGCTTTTTAGATTAAACACCAAAGGCAAAATTCATGAAAGAAATATTTTCTAGGTAGACTGAATTAAATATAACACTTTTGCTCTGAGAAAGGAATTATCAAAAGAAGACAAGTCACAAACTGAGAAAAATATTTGCAAAATACACATGTGATAAAAGACTGTTACCTAAAATATACGAAGAATTCTTAAAGCTCAACAATAACAAAAATCCAGAACACTGACAATAGCAAATACTGGCGATGATGTGGAACAACAGAAACCCCCATTCACTTATATTCACACACAAACTTGGACACAAATGTTTACAGCAACTTTACTTATAATTGCCAAAATTTAGACGCAACCAAGATGACTTTTAGCAGATGAATAGATGAACTGTGGTACAATCACATGATGGAATATTATTTAGTGGTAAAGAAAAATAAGCTATCAAGCCATGAAAAGAATGGAGGAAACTTAAATATATATTACTAAAAAGAAACCAATCTGGGGAGTTCCCACTGTGGCACAGTGGTTAACGAATCCAACTAGGAACCATGAGGTTGCAGGTTTGATCCCTGGCCTTGCTCAGTGGGTTAAGGATCTGGCGTTGCCGTGAGCTGTGGTGTAGTTAGCAGATGTGGGCTTGGATCCCGCGTTGCTGTGGCTCTGGTGTGAGGCGGTGGCTACAGCTCCAATTAGACCCCTAGCCTGGGAACCTCCATATGCCGCGAGAGCGGCCCAAGAAATGGCAAAAAGACAAAAAAAAAAAAAAAAAGAGAAAGAAACCAATCTGAAAAGGCTACATACTGTGAGATTCCAACTATATGACATTCTGGAAAAGGCAAAACTATGAAAACAGTAAAAACTCAGTGGCTGCCAGGGATTGGGGGTGGAGGAATGCATAGATGGAACATAGTAAACTACTCTGCATGTTGCTATAATGGTGGATACAGATCATTATGCATTTTTTCTAAACCCAGAGAATGTACAACATGTAAACTATGACTCTGAGTAATTATGATGTGTCAATGTAGGTTCATCAATTGTAACAAATGTACCATTCTGGTACAGGATGTTGATCATGGGGGAGGCTATACAAGAGGGAGAGCAGGAGATATATGGGAAATCTCTGTTACTTTCCTCTCACTTTTTCTGTGAACCTAAAATTGCTCTAAAAAAATAGTCTTTTTTATTTTACTTTTTTTCCCTTGCAATGAAGTTTTATTTTATTTTTTTAATTATTTCCCCAATACAATTTTTTTCTACTGGACAGCAGAGTGACCCAGTTACACACACACACATACATTTTTTCTCACATTATCATGCTCCATCATAAGTGACTAGACATAGTTTCCAGTGCTACACAGCAGGATCTCATTGCTAATTGATTCCAAAGGCAATAGTTTGCATCTATTATTACCCCCAAGCTAAGTCTACAGGAGAAAACAGAAAGATATACTCTGTTCTTAGAAAGACTTAATATCAAAGAGATGTCAACTTTCAGAAGTTATCTTATATATACAAAATAAAATTCTAATGAAAGTACCATTCAATATTTTCCCAGAGTCAGATAATTCAGCTACAACATTACTTGGAATAATTAGCAAGCAAAATTTCCAACTTTTGAAAAATCAATGTTGGGAAGGTGGGCAGAGGTGGCTAACATAACAAAATACTACATAAGCTTACAAATTAAAATGAACATGAAAAGAACTATAAACCAATAGAACAGGATAGGAAATTCAGAAATAGATCCAAGTACATTTGAAAATTTAGAATATGATAAAGACAACTTCTCAAATCAGTGATTTGAAGGGAAATGGACTTTTTATCAAGTTGAGACAACTGAGTAGAAGTATGGAAAAAGAAAGGGATGGATTTCTCACCCTGTACACCAAGATAAATTCTACCAGAGCAGAGAAATGAACATCAAAAAATGAAATAATACAGTGCTTTCAATAATTAATTATGAGAGGAAAAAGATAAGTTTGAGTACATAAGGATAAAAGCTTTTGCCTGACAAAAAGTGTCAACAGTAAAATAAATACCAAGTGACAAAAAGGGAAAAAATATTTGCAAATTAAAGCATGACGCTCCATAATCTGTAATATAAAAGCTTTCTCAAAATTCAGAAGAGATTAACAACCCAACAGAAAAATGAGTAAATGTAAGACTAAACAGCTTACAGAGAAAATGGCCTTAAACATACTAAAAGATGTTCAGTCATTCTAATAAGATAGATGCAAAATTAAATATAATGTGATTCAACTTTTCATCTATCAGATTTTCAAAAATCTAAAGTCTGACAATAATCATCACTGGCCAGGCCATCACAAAAGGAACATTCTTATATGCTGCTAGTGCGGAAGCAAAGAGGTACAGCATACACTCTGGGGAGCAACTGGTATTTACTCTTTAACAGAGCAATCCATCTTCTGGGAAACTATTTAGAAGATACATTGGAAAAAATAAGAAATGATATCTATCAACAGTGTACTCAATATAACACTATTTATAATAGCAAAGGTCAGAATATATCTAAATATCTATCAATAAAGGACTAGTTGAATAAATTCTGGTGTAGCCATAAATATAGTGCCATGCAGCTATAATAAAGAAAGGAAGATTTTTTATTTGAGTGATCTTCCCAGGAAATGTTGTTAAGGAATAAAAAAATCTATAGGTAGAGCAATGTGTATAGCATGCTATCATTTGTAAGAAAAGAGGAAATAATTATACCTACATATTTGGTTTTCTTTTCAGAAAGACACAGTGTGAGAATAACCCCCAAACTAAACAAATGCATACCTAAAGAAAAAGGTAGGTAATAGAAGGAAGGAGATAGAGATGGAATTTTTTTCTGAACTTAACTATGTGAGTAGTGATGACTGGAGCTGCTGCAGCCACCTTGCAAATATGAGGGGGGCTACCCAAAGGATTACGGTATGCACTGAGATGACAGAGTGTACACTCAAAATGAACCTGAGTTGAGGATGACATTAGAGCTGATGAATTAACTCAACATCAAAACTACCCTACTTGTGGACTTTTTTCTACAACATAAGAGCATGTAAGGTTGGCATTTCTGTCACTTGCAGCTGAAAATATACTATTTTACAATCTAGTTACTGTGAAAAATAAGATAACCCATGAAAAAGTTATTTGCCAACACATCTCACATACACAATAAACATTTAATAAATGTTAGCTAATATTATTATTATCCACCTCCCTATTTCCCAACCTATCTGCAAAGTCTTCACATCATCATCATTTCAGCACCACTGACATCTTTTCTCTTTTCTTCATCCTTGCTGCTGTCTGTTACCATGATATCTCTTCTGCAATATGCAGGAGCATACTTGTTGCTAATCTTATCATATAGTGAACCTATCTTTTTGTTTCTATCCAATTAAGAAACTTTGCTGGCTTTGCTTTTGGGATGAAGATAGAAATCTTTAGCATAGCCTACAACTGTCTTCTACAGTCTCTTCTCTGCTTGGTCAGTCTCTTTTTCCACTACTCTTTGCTCCCTACATCCAACCACATTTGTCTCATTCCAGTTCCTGGAATAAACTTTGCTCCATCTCAACACAGAACCTTTGTACATACTGTCCCCAACATCTGGAATGCATCCAAACCACCCCTCTTTTGCTGAGGTCACTCCTACTCATCTTTTAGTGAAAGCAAGATATCTTCAGGGAAGCCTGTCCAAAAACCCTTATCCAGATCAAGTTTTTTGTCATGTGCTTTCATAGAAAATTTCTTCTATCCTTACATTTACTATGCATGATTGTAAACAATGATCTCAACAAGATAGAAGTTCCCTGTCTATTCTGACATATATAACATGGCGTTTGCACCTGATTTGGTTCCTGCTGAGCTGTACAACCAGCTCTGGGGACTTATCCCTGAGCCTTAGCATCTTCCCTGTACAATGGAGATAATGCAAGTTGTACGATTTGCCATTATTTGAGTTGAGGACCCTGCATTGTACTTAGCAGGTGCTATTATGGTGTATCTTCCTCCCATCCATATTATATCCTTCCTTTATTTAAGTCTATTTCCAGGCAATCCTCAGAAAAAATTTCCCCAAATAGCTCCATTCATAGTTCAACTCCTTGCATAGTTTAGAACTCTAGCATTCCACTCAAAGAATTCTTATAACTGCTCTTTCAAGGCATGGCAATGCCCTGCAGCCCTTAGGTGCATAATACATACTACTGTTGCTATTGGCATATTTTAAAACAACCTTATCTCATGCTTTAAATTACCTTGATTTTGAAATTCCCTCTTGAAACTAGAGAAAGAGTTCAGGAAATGGCTTTTAAAACCTGTTCTCCTATGACATCGTGTTTTATCTGCTATTGGCACTGGTAGCCACATTGCCATTGTTTTGCCAATCTGACATCTTAAAAATAAATGAGAATGACGCTTAGACTTACATGCAGCTGTCCAGGTTTCCCAGAAAGAGAAACACAAATACCATATGATATCACTTATACCTGGAATCTAATATAAGGCACAAATGAAACTTTCTGCAGAAAAGAAAATCATGGACTTGGAGAATAGACTTCTGGTTGCCAAGGGGGAGGGGGAGGGAGTGGGATGGATTGGGAGCTTGGGGTTAATAGATGCATACTATTGCCTTTGGAATGGATTAGCAATCAGATCCTGCTGTGCAGCACTGGGAACTCTGTCTAGTCACTCATGATTAAGCATGATAATGTGCAAAAATAGAATGTATACATGTATGTGTAACTGGGTAACCATGCTGTACAGTAGAAAAAAATTGTATTGGGGAAATGACTATTAAAAAATAAATAAATAAATAAATAAATAGAATGACACTTAGAGTGAGCAGAAAGGAGATATGATGCAGTATGAAAACAGAAGCTTCCTTTTCCGTTTTTCCTGTTTTGACCTCCAGGATCAACTTTCCCTTAAAACATTACAAATAAAGCTATTGTGCTATCACATATAATCTGCTTTGGCAGGCATAATAGCATTCATTTACTAGTGCATTTGATGGGTTATTTTTCTTGCTTGGTTCTTCCGTTAAGTTATGACTCAGACACCTGCTATTGGGTCCAGATTCCAAAAAAGTCAATTTGGGTAAGTCATGTCACCTTATTTGTAGAAGAGAGGGTGTTTCTTAGAGATGCAGGCTGCAGAAGAACAGCATTTATTAGTGCCTTATCATTACTAAAGACTTCAGGTAGGTTTCCCTAATTAGACATTTGTTCCTACTTATCACATATTTTTGATGTCGCATGATGGAACTTACTGCCTGTAGGAGCCTGAATAATGTCCCCCTCATTACTGCCCAAAAAAGAAATGCCCACATCCTAACCCCTGGAACCTGAGAATCTACCATTTTAAATGGTGAAATATACTTTATAGTACTAAGAATCTTAAAATGGTGAGATTATTTTGAATTATCTGGGTAGGCCAATGTAAACACAAGGGTCCTTATAAGAGGGAGGAAAAAGGGTCAGTGGGATAGAAGATGATGTGACAACAAAAGCAGAAATTGGAGTAATGCATCAAGGAGGCAAAAAAAAAATGCCAGGCCCCTCTGAAAAGTGGAAGAGGCAGGGAACAAGGTTCCATGGAGTCTCTCTAAGGAACCAGCCCTGTTGACACCTTGATTTTAGCTGCTTAAGCTTTCCTTGGACTTCTGACTTCTAGAATTCAAAGAGAGTATGCTGTATTGTTTTAAGCCACTGAATGTGTGGCAATTTGCTATAGCAACAATAGGAAACTAATATGTCATCCATTGCCTCATCCAACTACAGATTATAGAATCATGTAGAGCTTTCTGCATCTGTATCCTAGCCTTCAGCTTTCTGCTGTTGGGTTCTTTATTTCAAATTAAATACATTTTAAGATGCAGATGTAAATAGTAACCCAGAAGATGGCATGGAATGCCAAAGAAACAGATTTTTTTTAAAAAGGAAGAAAAGGAAAATGAAATGAGACCATGAAGGTGTAATTATGGCATTATTATCAATAAAGTTTAGAGACAGCTATACTGTGGCAGAGGCTGTTGGGGACAGTACCAGATGTTCCTTAAACTAAAGATGTCAGAGGTTACTCTAATATTCAGTGCTGACTAATTTAAGAAAACCTCTGCTAGAGAGTGTCTTGGAGAGAATTTTTTTCCTTAAAGAGAGACTGAGGGGGAGAGGATCTTTCCTTCCCTCCCTCCCTGCTTGGTGTGCTTAATGTGGGGACAAGTCATATAGAACAGCTGCAGCCATTTTGGAACCATGAGGAAGAGGTCAAGAGAATTCTTGAGAGGGCAATGAAATGCTCTTACAGCACCCAGTCTCTGAATCAGCCCTGAAGATACACATTTTCAAAGTTTTTTATACAGGCAATGAAATGTCTATATTCATTTTTCTCAGGAATTTATTCTATTGCTTTTAGTAAATAGTATTATAACTAAATGTTACTAAAAATGAAATTTGGCTTCCAAATCCATCTAAAGTACTTGTTAATACTCTCAGCTCAACAGTCAAGTGCTTCCTGAGAACTGACTTTGCCCTGTATTGGGCTCTGGTGGGGGGGGTATAGGTGTGAAGAAGTCATGATCCCTGTACTCAAGGAACTTACAATCCAATAGTGGAAGAGAATCATATTCTATTTGCAATATTATATGTAGAAAACAATAAATTTTTTTTTAAAAAAATAGATTCAAGGTGCCAAGATTTTGGAGAGAGAATGAGCTGATGGAACAGGTACACCAAACACCTAGATGTATCACAGGCAGGACAGAGAGAGAGGATTTAAAATAATAATAAAACTGACAATTCCGTCTGCTTTTCATAATGAACTGGAAATTTTTAATAGTGTTAATGATAAAATACTCCTCCTTGAAGAAAGAGTTTTTGAATCTAAATTCTAGATAATTGTTTTGTTGCTACTGAATTTTAATAATGTATATGTTTGCTTTAAAGTAGTACATTTGTATTACCTTAATAAATATGTGAACCTAACTACACACCCATTTCAAGAAGTTAGTTATAATTTAGAATCATTTGGTATCTTGAGATATTTTCCCTTTGAACTAAGTCTAGCCAGACAATGTCCATGTGAGGTCAATATCATTATCCTATTTCACAGATGAGAAAAGGGAGATCCACAGACATATGGTGACTGCCCTGAGGTAGGTGCATTCATAAACGAATTAGCTAGCTTTTTGAAGCAGAACTTTTCTTTCACTATGTCACTCTGCCTCTTTCTTTAGTATTTGTGATTTCTCCAAAATACAGGCAACTAGAATATGGGCCAATGTGCAAAAATGGGTGTTAATCTAGAGGTGCCTCTTCAGATCTCTGGTTTAGAAAAAAAGATTAACTCTTCAAAAAAGCACAGGTCATACCATTCTCTTACTATCCACAGCTAACTTTCAAGGAGCATCATTTAGCCAGTGGTGGGTTGGTATATTCTAACAGAGCTTTCTGGATGATGGAAATGTTCTTTCTCTCTGATGCATCTTTCCAATATGGTAGCCTCTAGCCCTATGTGGCGCTTAGGCATGTGAAAGGTAAACATGACTGATGAACTGGATTGTTTATTTTGTTTAATTCTAATTAATTTATATTTATATTTACTGAATAGTATAGGAATAGATCACAGATCTCATTAATCTCCTTCATTGATGGATGGCTAAAGAAAATGCAATATATACACAATGGAATATTATTCAGCCATAAGAAGAAGGAAATTCTGCCATATATGACAATATAGGTGGACCTAGATGGCATTATGCTATGTGAAATAAGACATACAGAGAAAGATAAATATTGTATGACATCATTTATATTTGGAATCTAATATTCATATAAATATATATAGAGAGGGAGGGAGGCAGGGCAGAGGTGGGGAGGAGCAGCTGAAAGGAATGAAGGTAGAAAAAAGTTTAATGAAAAAAGAAAAATAAAAATGTAAGCATTTGCAATCTTTGTTAATGTAAGCCTAGGGAGAATTTCCAAGTATTCAGTTTCCCTATCAACAAAGCTGAAAAGTACTACTTTAGTTTCCATAAAACCTGTTTCCAAAAGACGTTTAATTAAAATAATGATGGGCACATGTGGACACTGGTCTTTTATTTTTAAATCCTCAGCTCATCTCTTCTTCCTTCATCTGCCTCCTTTTCCTACTTTTTAAAATTTAGTTGCATTCAGCTTAAACATCACGTCTGTGAATCCTCCAGTGGGTCAAGGATAGAAAGCCAACTCAAAGAGCTTTAAAACTACAAGTTCTACAGTAGAACTCAATCACAGGCTCATTAAATTGTGGACTTGGCAAAATCAACACAACACTGATGAAACAACAGCAACAAAAGCAAAAAATAAGAACCCGTATTTGTTTTTAAAATGCAAAATGGTCTCTAATCTTAAGTCAAATACTTGAACTACAGTGCTTAACTGAAGAAAGTATAATCCATTTTTCTATCCCTTTATTTGGCTTTCAAAGGTAATTCTGATGTTATACTATTTTTGTATTTCCTGCTAAATTCTGAATGCAGGCTGAGTAAAGATGCAATTTTCATGTACTATATTTGATGTAGATGGTAATTATAATATACTCATTATTTAGGAAAATTCTGCTTAATTCTTCCATTTCTTGTGTCCTGTTCTAAGATCTCTAAAATCTATTACATTCCCCAATATTTCATGAATCAATATTCTTTTTGATGTGAAAAGATCATTTTGTTGCCATGGAGATTGTGTCCTATGACTAATTCTGGTATTTTTTGAAATATAAAAGCCAGAGACAAATTTATGTGATACAGTAACTGTCAGTAATAAGTCAGAATATATATGCACACATATATGGCTGTATGTGGTTAAACACACACACACATACATTAGTTATATGTTCTGTAAGTAATGAAAACTCTTTGGGAATAGAACTTATAAAAACAAGATCAAAGAGGGTCTTACTGCCATTATCATCCTTCTGAGGTTATAGCCATACATATAGTATAAAATATTGTTAATTTAGTAATCTATCATCTGGAATTTTCCATTAAGTAGTCCTTCTGCACACCAACAGAACAACAAAGATTAATTAACTGTTGGTTCACAGAATGTCCTTGAACTGTCAAAAAAATTTTAATGTTGCATTGAAATATTCATATATTTTAAATTATAGTAAATTTTTATTTCATAGACAATTAATGACTCATGTACATCACTAATCTAAGAAAATTCTCCAACTATGGTATAGAACAGTGGTTCCCAAATGCCAAACTTGAGATTAGTAAATTTCATGACAATTTTGTTAACATTCTATGGAAAAGTGTGAAAAATAAGGATGTCACAGATTATCCTCTGTTCTGTAACTATATTCTTCTAAATCCTTCATTGTTAAAATATCTGTTCTTCAAGTAGGAAAGCTTATGTTAGCCACTGATTCTTGGTTTCAGAATTAGCCAGAGATTCTTTGGAAACTCTGGAAAACACTGCTTTAGAGTAAGATTTCTTGAATAGCTATTCCCAGACCAGGAACCAGAGAAACAGAATGTCTGGGAGGAAGGGCTAGAAATTAACACATTTAACTAGTTTTCCATTATCCATCTTAATGTTTGAGAACCACTAGTACTGAGTGAAGTGTACAGATTGTCAACCCTGATCAACTCGAAAGTTTGAAATCTTGTCATTTTCTAGCTGGGTGACCTAAGATAATTTTAAAGTCTCTCAGCCCTCATTGTCTCCCCTGTAGAGTGAAAGGGTTGTTAGAAGAATGAAAAACATAATCAATGTAAAATTTCTAACAACACCTGATCTAGAACAGAAACCCAAGAAAATCAGTTCTTCACCATATCCTTTCAGACGGTAACTGAGTATCTACCATGCTACCTAAGTGTCCACCATACACCATGCATTTTTCAATAGGCAGTTTTAAGATGTTCCCCCCAAATTCCCAACCACTGGTTATTCAATTAAACATGAAACTAGGTGCTGCTGCAAAGGAATTTTGCTCATGTAATTAAAGTTCCAAATCAGTTGATCTTAAGATAGAAATATTATTCTGGTGAGCCTGACTTGATCACCTGAACACTTAAAAAAGAGAGTTTTTTCTTGCTGGCTGCCCAAGAGGAAGTCAGAGAGATATATTTAGGTAGACCTAGAAGAAGGCTAACATTCATGCTGTGAACTGCCCATGAGGCCACATGGAAAGGTCCTGAGAGTGCCTTCTAGTTCCTGAGATCAGTCCCAATCTGACAGCCAGCAGGACAGAGGAAACCTCAGTCCTACAACTGCAGGGAAATGATTTCTGCAACAACTTGAAGGAGCATAGAGATTGTTCTTTCCCAATGGAACTTTCGGTAGAATATACAGCTGACCAGCATCTTGATATAATCTTTGCCATACCCTGAGCAGAGACCCCAGCCATGTTGTGTCAATCTCCTGACCTACAAAACTTTGAGATGATAAATTGTTATTTTATCTCTCCAAGTTTGTGATAATTTGATACATGACAATAGAAATATATACATATATATACAAAATGCAATTGTATTATATAAATTGTTTTTAAAAGTTAACAGTATTTGAAGAAAAATTCCTCTTCTTGCCTTTTTACCATATACCTATGCTTATATCTATAACATAAATAAGAAGTGACAGTTCTTATCTACCGAGGGCCAAATGAAAAGAGAAACAACATATTCACTATTTTGACATATCACCAAGGACTACATAAATGCACATCTCTTTCACTCCATCTCCTTTAGTTTGTTATAAATGCCCTACAGTGAAATAACCTTCCCATCTTGCCTACAGGCTCAGCCTAGAATCTAGAAGTGACAGGAACTGAACTTTAACTTGAAAAAACAGCAATTCCCAAAGGTTTACAACTGTAAAGAGTTTCCTTCCTTGATACTGTTGAATTTTCATCTTCTTAGTCCTTCTATATGGTTGGGGAAAGAGAGATGGTATTTTTGCCCTTCACATCTGAACAAGAAGATCACGATTTTCTTTGAAAGTCTTGGGACTTCATTAATAACAGTAAGCTTCATATGTTATTCAGACTAAATTCCAATTGGTTTGGATAATTTAGACCTGGAAATTAGACATTCAACCAAACTCTATTTTCTAAAATGTTTCAATAAAAAAAATCATATCTCCAGAGTCTCAATGAAGACAGATCTAATAGGCACAAAATGACCCCTCTTCCCCTTTTTTATAGCCTAAAACAAATGCATGTAGGAATTTCTACTTGTATAGGAAGGATTGGGCATTTCCCTTATATTTATTAAGCTATTATATGCCATACTCTGTTGTGGCACTTAAAACACTTTAAGTGTTTTAAATTAACTTTCATAACATCTGATCTTTAAAAATGGTATAAAAAGTTCTAACCTTATGCTTTTCATACAATGCAGAAATTATAGAGTATTTAAAGAATTCATCCAACATCATTCAGCTCAGAAATTCTGGCTCTTGAGTTGTGTACTTAATACCTATTCTATTTTGAGATGAGATATATTATTTCTTTTAGTCAACAAATCTACTACATGCAAAGTGCAGCCTTCAGCAGAAGATATAGGACCTTCATATCAAAGAATGTTGTCTCTGCTTAGAGAGAAAAAAGAACAGGCATGAAATAGGGAAATGTCTAAAAACTAGCAATTGAGTTCAAACCATTCCCTCTCCTTCACTACTGCTATTGACAATAAAAATGAAGAAGAAAGCCTACTTTAAAGTTTCTGCCTAGAGCCTAGAAAATTTGATAAGGCACCATAAAGCAGTATAGTTTAAGAGCTTAGAAAAAGATAAAAGCTTTCAGTTCAAGTTATGAGATAAATAGGTCTTGAAAGGTGACTTCTTGGATCCTGTTCCTTTATAACATGTTCTTAGCCCAAAACACTCTGTGCTTGAAAAGCCTATGTTGAAATGAAGGAAGGAACAATTCACTTCTCTTGGTTCTGGACTAATTGTTACTGTCACTGATATCAGGATACTAAACAGTGTGTGTGTGTGAGTGTGTGTGTGTGCGTGTGTGTGTAAATATATACAGACACATTTGTAAAATTGTAAATATATATATTTACACATACACATGCATATGTTTAAAAACAAAACAAAAGCATACAATGCACAAAAAATGATCTTTTCCTGGAATCACAATTGAGAACTAGTCATGTTTCTTTCCCCCCTGTTCCAAACGAGGTTTGAAAATAGAAGCAGCACAACTGTGTCTCTCCAGAAATACTGTGTCTCCAAAGCTGGCATATCCCAAAGTTGATACAAATTATATCTTAAATAAGATAAGGAAGGACCTATTTACAAGAGACTTTGACATATATTTTCTAATATAAAAATTACCTTTTAGATGATCTATTTTGGAAGTGAATATGTGCCACCACTTGGTTGTTTTTGTTTGTTTGTTTGTTTGTTTGTTTTTGCCTTTTAGGGCCACACTCCCAGCATAGGTTCCCAGGCTGGGGGTCGAATCAGAGCTATATCTGCCGACCTACACCACAGCCACAGCAACTCGGGATCAGAGCTGCATCTGCAATGAACACCACAGCTCACAGCAACGCCACATCCTTAACCCAATGATCAAGGCCAGGGATTGAACCTGCATCCTCACGGATGCTAGTCAGATTCATTTCTGCTGAGCCATGATGAAAACTCCCTGTGCCACATCAGTTTTAAAGGAATTGCTCACTTTCAAGCTTCCTCATCTCTCACCTGAACTATGGCAGTATCTTTCTAAGGACTTTCCCTGTCTCATCATGAGGCTCACAACATCCACCCTTATTCTTTCTCACCTTCAAGTTTATTCTATCATCTATGGAAGGAGCTTATATAGAGCCTATATGGAGCCAGGAAGAGAATTCAGTAGCCCGTAAACTTGGATGAACAATAAAATATCTTTATTTTCACTAATCTCAGACAGAAATTTATCATTTCCTTCTCTGATGGAGAAACACATTTCAGTATTATTTGTAGTAGCTGTGAACTAGTCACCAAATAAAACCACAGACATTTACCTATCTCACTATAGTTGTAGCAAATATTCCTAAATATCATGTAAGCTCACCACCATTCAGAGTTATCTCAGTTCTTAGACCTGCTCCTAGATCTTGTTATTTAATACATTTAATAAAGAGGCATGCATACTGCTATACTACAAATTTGTTTTTTAAATTTTGATCAATGTATGTCAATGTAATTTGTCCCCTTGGAAATTCTGTATGTCTATTTAAGGATTTTTTAAATTTTCATTTATTTATCATTCTTATTGTTATTACTATTGCTTTTTAGGACCCCATCCACGGCATATGGAGGCTCCCAGGCCAGGAGTCTACTCAGAGCTACAGTTGCCGGCCTACACCAGAGCCACAGCAATGCCAGATCCGAGCCACATCTGCAACCTATACACCACAGCTCACAGCAACGCCAGAAACTTAACCCACTGAGTGAGGCCAGGGATTGAACCCACAACTTTGTGGTTCCTAGTCAGATTCGTTTCTGCTCTGCCACAACAGGAACTCCCTGTATGTCTGTTTAAAAACAAATTCTGAAAAGGGATCTCTGGGCTTTCCCAGACCGCTAAAGGAGTCCATGGCACACTACACACAAGAATTAACCTCTGCTCTGGAAGAGTTTTTCTAACTTTTTCATAATGTTACTCCCTTAACTTAAACTTCTTCCATGACACCAAGCCACCTCACTAACAATGTCCAAATCCTTTATGGTTCACAGAATACCTTCTGTGATCTATGCATCTCCCACTGTCTTATAACCTGTGTATTGATCCTGGTACTCTGCATTCCATCTCTTCCAAACTGTTTCTGGTTCCCAGATGTGCTGAACCATCACAGTTCTATCTCTGAGTACATTGCTTTCTCTGATAAAAATGTCTCTCCCTGATGGCTGGTAAATTCAAGACCCAGCTCAAGGGTACTTCTCTGTGACATTTTGCCTGACATGTTCACTTCGTGTCTCTGTGTCACATTTTGGTAATTCTTGCAATATTTCAGACCCTCTACCAGAAAAATGATTATGGCTTGCTGAAGGCTCAGATGATGGTTAGCATTTTTAGCAATGAAGTTGTTTAGTTTTTTTCTTTTTGGGGGGGTCACACCCATGGCATTTGGAATTTCCCAGGCTAGGGGTCAAATCAAAGCTACAGCTGCCTACCTACACCACAGCCACAGCCACACAGGATCTGAGCCATATCTGTAACCTATACCACAGCTCACAGCAACGCTGGATCCTTAGCCCACTGAGTGTTGTCAGGGATCAAACCTGCATCCTCATGGATACTAGTCGGGTTCATTTACTGCTGAGCCACGACAGGAACTCTAGCAATTAAGTATTTTTAAATTAAGATATGTACAACTTTTTTAAGACATAATGCTAATGTACACAGTAGACTACAGTATAGTGTAAACATAAATTTTATGGACACTGGGAAACCAAAAAACTCATTCGTGACTCAGTTTACTGCAATATGTACTTTATTACAGTGGTCTTTAACTGAACTCACAATATCTCTGCAGTATGCCTATATTTTATTAAGTCATGTTGATGGCTGTATGAAGAACAGATTATAGAATAGAGCCCAGAAATCCAGTTGGAATAATTAGAGTATCCAGGTATGAGTGATGATAGTTTGTATTAGGGTCATGGTAGTGGAGGTAGAGAGAGGTGGATGGAAACAATTCTAGAGGTGAAGTCAACAAAATTTTCTAGTCTGCTTGAGAAAGAGAGAAAAGTCAAGAACAACTCTCAGGTCTGGGCTGTCAGCAGTTGGGTGGATCATGTCACTGATGGGGATCATGACTGAAGGAAGAACAGATTGGGGGTGAAAAATCAAGAGTTCAGTTTTGGATATGCCAAGTGTAAAATATCTATTAGGCATTCAGGGGCAAGTATCATATCTGGAGAACAGGGAATCCATGTTTGGCAGGTAGCGGCACAGAAATGGTCATTGAAGCCGAGGGGCTTGATGAAATCATCTGTGGGATGAGCAGGGACAGAAAAGAGAAAGAGCTTCAGGAGGGCTGAGTGGGCACTGGCACCTGCACATGGTGGTTATTCCTTTCAGATTAGGGACACTCTCCTTGGGGCAAAATGGGCAAATTCCAAGGGCCCAACCACCAGTGACCCAAAGTGCACACCACAGATGTGTACTCTGACTTCTGTAAAAGCAAATGGCTACAGTCAGGGAGGGAAAAAAACCAATAGGAACTAGCTGTCACCCTGAAAGAGTAGTAATCACATCTCTATTTCAGAGATAATATATCTGGGATACAGACGGTCATACAGATCTGAGCTAAAATCTTGACTCCATTCTTTGTTGGCTGCATAAACCTGGATGAGTTATTTAATGTCTCCCAAACTTCATTAATAAAATGAAGCTGAAAAGGGAATTAAAGAAAATAATGGATACAATTCCAATGCCTAAAATATAATAAATGCCAAAAATGTGTTAGTTGCTGATGTGAAATACCTTGGTCAACACTAGTAATCCTGATTACTGTGCCTAGGAAATTTACTCCTGTGTATGCAACCCCAAAGCTTGTGGTCATTCATTTTTTCCATGACTCCTGTGCTTGAGAAATATCTGATTCTGTTTTTGTCTCTCTCATTTACTGCTCTAATGCTCCCTAAAAATAACTTTTAATACATTTATGTTTTAATTTGTCTCCTGAAACTAGCCCTGCCTTCTGCTTGCTCTCTGGCAAGATGTATGCAATTTCACATACCCCTTGCAAATATGTTCCCAGGGATACTCATTGTTTCCCTCTTCCTCCTCCAAGCCCACCTTACTCTCCAGAGGAACCTCACCAGCTTACTCAGCATCCAGGACTTGCCAGCAAAGCATCAAACACTGCTCTTTCCCTAAACTGCAGTTAAACATGTGGATTAGCTACATTCCTGCTGACTCTGCTTTTGTTGAGCATTCCAGTTAAGAAAACTTCAGCCACTTTGGAGGTGAGAAACAGAAAGACAGCAGTCAATTTATCCCTGATGATCAATTAGAAACATGTACTGAACCTAGTAAGATCATCTCCAAAACACCTTGTTTTCTGCAAAGTGTGTTATCCATCCTACTTTGTATTTGCACAAGTGATTCCTAATCGACAACCACCAATGCACATATAGGACTTTTGCAGAAATCAGAGCTTGTAGGTTTCCATATTTCCTGCTCCCTTCCTCTATGTGAGTTTGAGTGTGTGTGTGTGTGTGTGTGTGTGTGTGTAATCTCATCACATTTTCTTATCTTACACTTGGTTGAAAGTAGTCTTTATAGTGCAATACATGAGTTTTGCAGTTTCCAAACAGCATTTTCTAAGGTTAAAAATTCTAATTAACTTTCTCTGAACTGTCCTCATCAGTTTCCTAAAAGGATTTATTTGAAAAAAAAAATACATTTAAACCAGCAGTTCAAGGACATTTTCTCTAGATCAGGGCAGATGAGAGGTAGAAGAGAGATGGATCACTCACTGCTTTTAACACTTATCTTTCCCAAAGTGTATCTGTTAGATTATTCCTTTAAAAAAATTCTCATCAACTTAATCTCCAAATCCAACATACTGGATCAATTTTTCTTTATATCTCTTATTATTTTAACATCTGTCATCCCTGCCTATCAAGTGTCCTTGAATCAATTAGGGAAGACATCTGGTAGGACTTTTTGACATTCTTCTTCCATTAGTCTGCAGCAGAATCTGCTAAAGAACAGTATGATGTTGTTTGCCTAGCCATTCATAATGCCACAACAAGAGCCATTTGTTTTAATTAGCTATGTCAGAGGTTTCTAGCATCTTTCCAGATGTGTGGGTAAGATGATGAATAAGCACAGCATTCCAAGCTCTTAAAAATTAACTCGCCAAAATAAAGCCCTGCAAAACACAACAGCTGTCTGCCTTCATACACGTGGATTCACACACATGCATATTGCTGGACTTATTTATCTAATGTTCTACCTTGGTGTCCCAATTTTGGTTCCTGCCATAGTTTTACACTATTTCAGGAAGAAACTCCAATCTTGTCCCTTTTCCCTCTGTAATTCCCTGGATCCATTCACTCTGTATGCCTTTACCGCATCTTTGAAATTGGCTATGGTTTGTCTACCCCAGTGGACGGAAGTTTAACTGTTTAAGGGCAATTAATGCCTTGTTCCCTTTTGTAATTACAGAATCTAGTGTCTGTATACATTGAAGGTATTACAGTCTATTGTTGAATTAATGAAAGGCCTTTCTTACTATTTCAGATGAACGGCCAATGACACCTTCTCCTGAGAAAGACTAAACACAAGTATCTTTGGAAATGGAATCCCACCTACCATTTAAAGGAATGAAGAACTTTGATCCATACACATGGGCTGACCTTGCTCAGTCTATCTAGAGAGTGAAGTTTTAGGTGGTGAAATGCATAGATCCAATATTATTGTAAGTCACAGGGAATCTGATAGAAAAATGCTATTTCCTTGTTCCCTGCTGCATAACAATACCAAAGGACTTGGGTCATCTATGTCTACTGCAGCAAACCCTGATTAGACAAACCAAGTGAACTGGATATCCAGGAGCACTTGCTATGTTGGTTTATGGAGGACTGAGCAAACAGGGATGGTAAACATGGGGTTCCATTTATAGCCCATGGCCATGGCCCTCAGATTACTTTCCAGGCTAACAGTGAATCATTGGCTATGTCACAATATCAAGTCAAACTAACTTCTCACATCTAGGTCAGCCCACTGGATCATTTCTAGTGTACTGAATACTGTCTGCTTTAATACTTCACTCGGAATTTCCTTTTCACCTTTTTTTTTTTTCTTTTTAGGGCTGTACCTGCAGTGTGTGGAAGTTTCATACTAGGGGTCAAATCAGAGCTGCAGCTGCCAGCCTATGCCACAGTTATGTCAGATCCGAGCTGTATCTGTGAACTACGCTGCAGCTTGTGGCAATGCTAGATTCTTAACCCACTGAGCGAGGCTAGGGATGGAACCTTCATCCTCAAGACAGCATGTCAGGTTCTTAACCCACTGAGCCACAATGGGAACTCCTCTTTTCACTTTAACAGTAGCCTCAAATTTCCTTATGTTGAGTTGGGTAATTATCTGGTTAAAATGACACTAAACGTTCTCACATGCACTACCTATTATTTCAAAATAACTAGAAATTTAGATTCAATTTCTTCTGATGTTATTTGGCACCCTTTACCATGTAGATGTGCAGGAAAACATTAGATCTCAGGAGCATGGGGACGGCTTGCCATTCTTTTTCACAAATGAAAGCAAACTTCTAATCAGTCATAAGTATACTTTAATAGGGATTTATGACTCCTGTTTTTTTTTTCTCCTGTGGGTAGTATTAGGGCTACTTCTGCTTTAATTATTTTTAATGCTCTCTTGAGTATGGTTTGTTGTTTGCACCTTTAGAAGGACCAGATGGACAACAGAGAGCTCCAAACTCTCCCAATCACAGAGCTCAAAACACTTTGATGCCTTCAGTAAGGTATAGTTGTGTCACATTTTTATGCTCATTAATCTAAATGCCTTCTTTGGTTTCACTTCACCTTTTCAAAATAAGGCTTTTGCATTGTCTTTCCCAGACTGTTTTTCCAATTTTTTTTTTTTAATTTAGCCAATCAGAGTAAATTTTTGCCTTCCCTTTCAGAAGGTAGGCTAGCTTTTTTTGAAGGCCACATCATCTATATCTAGTTCAAGATGATCTTAGAACACACACACTCCATAGTTAATTTGACAGAATCCTCAGTGTTCAAGATTAGGTATCCATGTTAATTATAATCCACTGTAGATCTGTACTAGAATTTCATCTTTATTTATTTATTTTTATTTATTTATTTATTTTGCATTTCTTGGATGAACTATTGTGCCCCTCCTGATATGCTGTGTGTCTACATTCTCTGAATTGATAGTCATTTATACAGTCTCAACATGCCTCTAATATCCACTTACTCAGCACCCAACAAGATCTCTCTAAGCTTCACAATAGAATATCCCACATCCCACATTCCACAACCCACACAGGAACAAGTAATACCTTATCCATATGCCTTCAAGCCTGTTTCTATTGTTTTCGGGTTATGGCTGTTGCTGAACAGTTGTTTTTAATTTTATTCTCTATTTATATAATCCATATATTATGCTTCAGTTGTATTTCTCAGTTTTAGTTTTTTCCTTCTCCTGATATAACCCCTTTTACTGAATTTTATTTGTATCAGTATCACTATTTTTTAGCTGTTTTCTAGTATGCACTCTCTCACCATCTTCTCCCGCAAAAAAGGATACATTATTTACTCTTAGAATTCGGATTACAACATTGCAAAAACTACAGTATTACTATTGCAGCCTAGAAGTCCTAGAACTGTATTTCCACTTATTTTGCAATACCCATCTTCACACCTTCTTTAAAATCTTACTTTCCACCCTCTGTCCCCTGCAATACTACATAGCACACTGCTCATTTTCATACTTTCCAGAATTTTTTATTCCATACTTGCTATACAGAAGGCCCTGTGGCAGAAGACAGACACATATTCGAGGCATGATTCCGGCAAAGCCCCCTATTTGAGACTAACTGACAATCAGTACCTCCTTTAAGCTCCTTGGCCCCTTCCAATTTTACCTCAAGAGGAGTTATCCATTTTCCTTCAATTCCAGTTGCCTTTCAGAGAAAGGAGCAGGCTGGCATGAAAGTACTTAGCAAAGATGAGTCATAGTATCTGGCCAATCTCCCACAGGGCCTCACAGGAAAGAATTATGAAGGCAGTGACCAAGTAATATGCTGTCCATCACTCCTGAAGTAGATTGCATGTGTGCTTTCAATTGAATTGACTTTTCCAGTTGTGTGAATGGGGCAGTTTTTGGATGTCCTTACTTTCTTGTTTAGACTCCTTCAAGTAGTGGTTTACCCTGGATGAATCCAGAAGAAAACTTCACTTCTTTTCAAATGCAAAAGGGTAAAGAGTTCAGAAGGTAATATCAGGGAAAATGAGAGACTGCAAATGCCAGTATAATTATTCCTCTACAATAATGCTTGAGAACACTTGGCTCCACATGTAGTATCTTGGATTTGGCATACTTTAATTGTCTGTTATTTTCAGCAAGGTGGCATTTTGAAGTTTTTGTTCCCTCACTGCAGAATGGATAAATACAGCATTTGACTCATATGTTGATCCAGGATTATTTTTATTCTCCAGCACCTTCCAGTGTCATACCAGAAAGAAAAAAAAAAAAAAGGTGCAACTCTTTCTGGGCATTCCTCCTGTAGATGGTCTAAAATATCTGTACAGGACAGCATTCCTAGTGGTTTTCAGGAGAATCTGAAACAATCCACAGTGGGGTTCAGCAGGATCACTTGGGGGGAAATGTGTTTCTTTTCTTTGACTTCAGCATTGAGGCCTGATTTAAAAGTTAAGAGCCCCCTGCACAGGGAGGAGCTGTGTAAGTCTTTAGTTTCATATACTGCAACAGCTCCATGCTTTTCTGATCTCACTTATCCTCAGAAAGCTGTCAGAGATAGCCCCTGCAGAGACAGCTGACCCAAATTACGACTTCTTTCAGGGAAGGAAAACCCCTCTAGGACAAACAGGAAGCGATCTTTCAGCATAATGTATTCCCATTGGGAGCAAGTAAATAGTTTACTTTGCAGTTCAAAGCAGTGAATTCAAGGCACATAAGTTAGTTTTGGCTCAATGTGACCCTAAAATCAAGTCAAATGGAATGAGTTTATAATTCAGAGCCTTAAGATTCTGTTTGGCTGAACACTGAGGTTAAAATGTTGAGTTCTATCTCATTTTAGTTTTTTTTCTTTAGCCATTTCCAAAGCACTGCTAAATTTTGGAAATAAAATAAAGAAAGTGCTAAATTGGCTTTCAGATCCATGACCAGGCCTCATCTGGTGTAAAAATAATCCCCTGAGGTGTGTGTGTTTAAATGAAAAATAAATTTTAAAGTGTATAGAGTCAACCAAAATAAATTTCAATCAAGTTGGGATCCAGAGAAATTTAGATTTTTCTTTTTAATTTATTTGACTTTCCTCTGGCAGTTGTCAAACTTATCTAGTTTTATCAGCTTTGGAGCTAATTAAACACAGTTTGCTGATTAAATAATATAATCATCTGTCATCAAAAAGGAAAGGGATCTTGCCCGTCATTAACCTAGACCCCTCACACAGTTAATATGAAGCTGACAATAAAGCATGTATCTGTTATTTAATCCATAGGATTGAAATAACTTGAAAAGGGAGGTTGGCTGTTTCTTTGTTTTTTGTTTTCAATTTTTTCCATTAGTATGCACAGAATAGCAATCTTCACAAAATCAAGATGAAATTGTAACCACTTCATCTTACAATCTATCAGTTCTGTCACTTTCATAGAAGAAAATGATAATTGATAAGTTTTGTTTCTATAAATATAATGCTAGCTAGGAAACAAACAAAATACATTGTTCTGTTAGAAGGATCTGAACAAATTACATGCAGAATATAAAATAATAATTTAGCCTGCTGAATTGCCTCAGTTCTACCTAAATGCCTCCTAGTCCCATAGATAAAATATTGGTGTAGAACATATTTGAATGGTGATTGGTGGATTGATAACTGAATGAATTCTGATTATTAGTGCTGTTGGAACCCAAAGCCATTTCTGGGCCACTCTAGTGTCAGGACCTAGGACTCAAGGTTGTCTTAGGTGGTGTGATGTGAGAACCCTTGGTTTTCCCCAAAGTAAGCCCAATGTGGGGATAATGTCTATAACCAATTGATTGGTCTCTGTGCCTTCTGATTCTTTATAAACCCTAGGATAACTAACAAATATAGAGATAAAAAAAAAATTCACATGTGTCATTTCCTTCGGGTTTTTACATTTGTTCTTTCTATTAATGTCATTTTAAGCTTTAATATATCTCAGCAAACCTCTGCTACCTCACAGTTCTTGTATCAAAAGTTATAATATTCCTATTGGCCTACATAATTTCTGAACAGATATACTGAACTACTCCTAATGCCCTGATACCATACAATGCCCATAACAAAAAAGCTGGGAACAACAGAGACACACTAAAAAATAAAACCAAACACTCTCCTCTATTTTTTGCCCTCCTATAAAAATAGCAAATCCCTAATCCTGGATGTAGCAAAGCAAAAAAATCATCTAATTAAAGGACTACATTGCTGATGTTCATGTGTCCAGGCAGCCATTTTTGTTTTGTGTTTTTCTCACGTGCAATTGGTGATTTTATTTTATTTTTTAAATTTTAATGGCATATAGTTAACCCACAATGCTGTGTTAGTTTCAGGAGTACAGCAAAGTGGATCAGTTATAAACACATGGGCCTTACACAATGTTGAGTAGATTTCCCAGTGTTATAAGTAGGCCCTTGTTACTTGATCTATTATACATATAGTAGTGTGTATATGTTAATCCCAACCTCCTGATTTATCTCCCCATCATCTATTCCCTTTGGTAGCTGTTTCTTTGGCTTCTGAATCATTGAGTCTGTTCTGTTTTGTAAGTTCTTTTGTATCGTTTATTATTAGATTCCACACATTAGTGATCTCATATAATATTTGTCTTTCTCTGTCTGGCTTACTCAGTATGATAATTTCTAGGTCCATCCATGTTGCTGCAATGGCATTATTTCATGCTTTTTTATGACTAAGCAATACTCCATTGTATGTATGTACCATGTCTTCTTTATATATTCCTCTGTTGATGGGCATTTAGGTAGCTTTCAAGTCTTGGCTATTATAAATAGTGCTTCAATGAACACTGGGGTGCATGTATATTTTCAAATTATGATTTTCCCCATATAGATGTCCAGGAGTGGGACTGCTAGATCACACAATAGTTCTATATTTACTGTTTTAAAGAACTTCCATACTCTTCTCCATAGTGCGTGCAGTAGCTTACATTACCACCAAGAGTGTAGGAGGGTTCGCTTTCCTCCACATCGTCTCTGGGATTTATTGTTTGTAGACATTTTGATGACAGTCATTCTGACTAGTGTGAGGTGATACTCATTATAATTTTGATTTACAGTTCTCCAATAATTAGTGATGCTGAGTATCCTGTGTGCTTTCTGACCATATGTCTGTCTTCTTTGAAGAAATGTATGTTCATATTATGACCATTTTTTTAATCGGGTTGTTTGCTTGTTTTGATCTATCACTGTATGAGATGTTCATCAATTTTGAAGATTAATCTCTTGTCGGTCACTTTGTTTGCAAAGATTTTCTCCCATTCTGTGGGTTGTCTTTTTTTTTTTTAATGATTTCCTTTGTTGTGCAAAACCTTTTAAGTTTAATTAGGTCCCATTTATTTCTGTTTGCCTTTTCATTATTCTAGGAGGTGCATCCAAAAAGATATTGCTAGGCAGGTATTTTGATTTCTAACGCAAGAGGGAGTATGATATACATCACATCCATGGTATGGTAGTAGTAACTTGGAACTTACTCTTTTCTGTTTTCCCTTTGCTATTCAGTTGACAGGGGCATATGTGAAAGAGATGGGGGCTGCCCAAGATAGTTTCATATAACGCTAAGGAAAAAAGGAATTATCTTTGTAATGGCACACAGGCCACAGACCACATATTGGGTCTTAGATGCCCCCTTGTGGTTGACGAGCTAACAGAGATGGAATAAGTGAGCAATTAAGGAGTAGGGGGACAGTGAGGGGGGTGCAAACTTGTTTCTTACATACACTTTTCACTTTCTCTGCTCCAGGTACACCGACCTTGCTTAATTCTCAAATGCATCATGTTCCCTTCTTGCTTTTGTTCTTTTCATGTGCTGTTCCCTGTGCTTAGAATACTTTCATCCATCCCACTTGCTTTGTTAACTTTCATCCATCTGTCAAAGTTCACCTTTGACGTTAATTCAAGGAAACATTCCCTGACTCCATGTACTAGGTAATTTTATGTATTACATGTCATAAGCAATCATCAGTTGTTAGAAATACTTTTCTAGATTGAAACTGGAGCCAGTGCTTTTAGCTTTGGAACTTTAAAAAAGAATGTCAGTCTCCAGAAAACTATCTAATACAAGGGACCACATTTCTTTTTAATGCCAGCTCTCAGGGTAAATCAAAGACCAATTTTTTATCCATGTAACACAATTATTCTCCACTGGGTTTTCACTAAAACTTCATCCATCATGTTGATCATTTTTCTGCTTTGACTCTTTTCTCTTTCCATAACATATGTCTCTTCTCTAGTAACATCTACCACACCTCAGATATAACAGGCATTTAATGAAGGTCTATTTGATTAGGATGACCAATTTATTTATTACCTTTAATATGTAAGCCCAAGCTCTAATAAATTACAAAATTAGTATATGGCATAGCTATAATTTAAATTATCTTTTATATAGATATCCTTTTTGTCCCTCAACTTTTTATTTGAAAAAATTTCAAATATGCTTTTGAATTGAAGTAATTGTACAATAAGGATTTCTGTCCCTTCAGCTAGATCTATTCTCCACATACATCCTTTAGAAGTATTCGAATGCAAGTTGAAGATATCATGACACTTCATCCCCAAGTACCTCAGCATGTATCACTTAAGAACATTTTCTTAAACAACCACAATACCAATATCACAACCAAGAAATTCAACATGGAAAAGTATGATTTAATAAAGAGCCCATAATAAAGAGCCCAAGTTTTCCAGAGATGTCTTTAATAACTTTTGCTGTTGTTGTTAACTCTAGTCCTCAATCAAGGATTATTTACAGCGTTTGGTTGTCAAGTCTCTCTGGTATCTCTTTTAATGTAGAATAACTCTATTATCCTTTATGTTTCTAATTTTCTGGTCATTCATTACACTCACATTTTCAAAGAGGTTTGATATCTTGTATGATTTTTCAACATACTGACTTGTCTGACTATAGTTTCAAGATTAGATTTAGCTTAAATATTTTGAATCCTCCGAATCTTGATTTTTTTTTTCACATGACAGTATATCCTGGAAATAATTCCACAGAAGTTCAAGGACAGTTTCCTCCTTCTCTGGGTGTTCTTATGTTCAGAGTACTTCAAAGTACTATGAAAGTGTCCCCATACCGTGACACTTTGAATTTTATCATTTGAGGCCTTTCACATTTGTTCTGTGGTCTCTATCAATTAAACCAGAGCTTTTCTTGTGAAAATCTGCTAAGCAAAAAGAAAGCCAAAGAACTAAAGTTATTTAGATCAATTTACTCAAGATCTGGGGCCTATTTTTGTTTTGAATGGAATATCCATACTTGTCACACTGAGGAGCAGGTTTTCGACAGTTCCCTACATACTTGTTTTAGTCTAAAAATAATAAATCACAGGGGAGACAAAAAAATTACAGCAAAATTACCAACTGTAAGTATATTGAAGTTATCATCAATACCTTTTTTTTTTTTGTCTTTTTGCCATTTCTAGGGCTGTTCTTGCAACATATGGAGGTTTCCAGGCTAGGGGTCTAATCGGAACTGTAGCCGCTGGCCCATGCCACAGCCACAGCAATGCAGGATCCGAGCCACGTCTGCAACCTATACCACAGCTCACAGCAATGCCGGATCCTCAACCCACAGAGCAAGGCCAGGTACCAAACCCGCAACCTCATGGTTCCTAGTCGGATTCGTCAATCACTGAGCCATGACGGGAACTCCATCAATACCCCTTTTTAAAACTGTGGTAAAATACAAATAACATAAAATGTACCTTTTAAACCATTCCTAAGTGTACTGTTCAGTGGTATTAATTACATTCACACTGTTCAGCAACAATGACCAATATCCAGCTCCAGAACTTTTATCATCTTCTCAAGCTGAAACCCTGTACTCACTAAATAATCACTTCCCATTTCTGCCTGTCAACACCCAGTCCCTAGCAATCATCATTTTATCTTTTTTCTTTATGAATTTAACTATTCTAGGTATCTTATAGAGTAGAATCATGCAGTTTTTGTCCTTTTTTGCTGACTTATTTCACTTAGCATAATGTATTCAAGGTTCTTCCATGTTGTAGTATGTGTTATATTTTCCTTCCTTTTTAAGAATGAAAACTATTCTATTGTATGTATATAACACATTTTGTTTATCCATTCATCCTTCCATGGATACATGGGTTGCATCCATCATTTGATTATTGGGAATAATGCTGCTATGAACATGGCTGTACAAATATCTGTTTAACTCCCTGTTGTCCAATTCATCTGGGTATATACTAAGAAGTGGAATTGGTGGATCACATAGTAATTCTATTTTTAATTTTTTGAGGAACTGCCATAATATTTCCCATAGTGGCTGCACTATTTGACATTTCCTATCAATAGTACGCAAGGGTTCCAATTTATCTACATCCTCAACAACACCTTGTTATTTTCCTTTTTTAAAAAATAACTGACTATCCTAATGGTATTAAGTGCTATCTTATTAGGGAACATACCTTTTGTGCTTATAGTGTATTTATATTACAATATTAACTTATAAATACAAGATTCAGATTCAGCCAATTGAGCACTGTACCTCTATGTGCCAAATACTGTGTTATATACTCTTCTAAACATTTTCACATTTACTGCATACAGCACCCCAACTAGTCTACTTCTTACATAAATACATCAGAAAAACTTTCAAAACTGCCTAAGGAGACTTGGGTAAGGCAGTCATGACATTGTTCTGCTATGCTAAGTTTCCTGATCTCTTTAAATAAACTGATTAACCTCCTAAAGAAAAGAGGTAAGAAAGGAGAGAAAAGGTAACAATTATATGGAAATACAAAAGACCCCAAATAACCAAAGCAATATTGAAAAAGAAAAATGGAACTGGAGGAATCAAGCTCCCTGACTTCAGACTATACTACAAAGCTACAGTCATCAAAAGAGTATGGTACTGGCACAGAAACAGAAATACAGATCAACAGAACAGGATAGAAAGCCCAGAAATAAACCCAAGAACCTATGTTCAACTAATCTACGACAAAGGAGGCAAACACAGTAGAAGAAAGATAGCCTTTTCAATAAGTGGTGCTGGGAAAACTGGACAGCTACATGTAAAAGAATGAAATTAGAGCACTCTATAACGCCATACATAAAAATAAACTCAACATGGATTAAAAACCTAATGTAAATCCAGATACTATAAAACTCCTAGAGGAAAACATAGGCAGAACACACTTTGACATAAATCACAGCAACATCCTCTTTGATTCACTTCCTAGAAAAATGACAATAAAAACAAAAATAAACCAAAAGGACCTAATTAAACTCAAAAGCTTTTGTACAGCAAAGGAAACCATTAAAAGAATGAAAAGACAACCCACAGATTGGGAGAAAATCTTTGCAAATGATGCAACCTAAGGCCCTAATCTCCAAAATATACAAACAACTCATACAACTCAACAATACACACAAAAAACCCCAATTGAAAAATGGGCAGAAGACCTGAATAGACATTTCTGCAAAGAAGACATAGGAATGGCCAGTAGGCACATGAAAAAATGCTCTACCTCACTAAATATTAGAGAAATGCAAATCAAAACTACAATGAGGTCCCACCTCATACCAGTCAGAATGACTAGCATTAACAAGTCAACAAATAACAAATTCTGGAGCAGGTATCAAGAAAAGGGAAACTTCCTTCACTGCTGGTGGGAATGTAAATTGGTAAAACCACTGTGGAAAACAGTATGGATATTCCTCATAAAACTAAATATAGAACTACCATTTGATTTAGCAATTCCACTCCTGGGAAAAATTTCATTCAAAAAGATACATGCACCCTATGTTCACTGCAGCACTATTCACAATCACCAAGACATGGAAACAACCTAAATGTCCACTGATAGAAGAAGGGATTAAGAAGATGTGATACATATATACAATGGAATACTACTTAGCCATAAAAAGAACAGAATAATGCCATTTGCAACAACATGGATGCAACTTAAGATTCTCATTACTAGGTGAAGTAAGTCAGAAAGAGAAAGACAAATACCACATGACATCACTTATGTCATAAGTGGAATCTAAAATATGGTACAAATGAACCTATCTACAAAACAGAAACAGACTCATAGACATGGGGAACATACTTGTGGTTGCCAAGGGGAAGGGGGGGAGAAGTGGGATGGATGGAGAGTTTGGGGTTAATAGATGCAAACTATTACATTTAGAATGGATAAGCAATGAAGTCCTACTGTACAGAACAGGGAACTATATCCAATCTCTTGGCATAAAATATGATGGAAGATAGTATGAGAAAAAGAATGTATGTATGTGTATGACCGGGTCACTGTGCTATACAGAAGAAACTGACACAACACTGTATATCAACTGTAGCCAAATATAAATTTTAAAAAATACTGGAGTTCCCATTGTGGCACAGTGGAAACGAATCCAACTAGTATCCATGAGGATACAGGTTTTATCCTTGGCCTTGCTCAGTGGGTCAGGGATCTGGCATTGCGGTAAACTGTGGTGTCAGTCGCAGAGGAGGCTGTGTTGCTGTGGCTGCAGTGTAGGTAGGCAGGTGTAGCTCCAATTTGAGCCCTAGCCTGAGAACTTCCACATGCTGCAGGTGTGGCCCTAAAAAGAAAATTTTTAAAAATAAAAAAAGGAAAAAAGGAAGTAATTATATAAATATAAATGAAGAAAAATTAAAGGATAAAAATTTGTGTGCTGGATCAGAAAACAAGCAAAAAAACAAAAGCAAACAAAAAATAAGCAACCTAAAAATCCCCAAAGAACTAATAATTATATGCTGATTATAAGAAACACATTATAAATATAAGAATATAAAATGATTTAAAATTAAATGGTAGAAAATATTTACCATGTAAACACGAAGCACAGAAAGATATGGTAATCTCAAACAAGATAGGTTTTGAGGCAAGAAGCATTATTAGTGATAAAGAAGGCTCTTTCATGATGACAAAAGGTCAATTCACATAAGAAATTTAATGGGCATATACTTATTTACATGGACTTAAAACTTATAAAGTAAAAACTGACTGAACCAGTAAAAGAAATTTCATAACAGTGGAAAATTATAACACACCTTTCTCATAATGGATGGAATAAGTGGTAAAAATATTACCAAGGGTATAGAAATAAAAAATAGACATGACCTAACTTAAATATATAGAACACTCTACCCATCATCTATTGAATACATACTCCTTGTGAATGCAAACAAACAAAAAAGTGTTTGCCAAAATCATTCATATTTTAGGCCTTAAAGTAAAATCCACAATTTTTTCACTGGAATTAAAACACACAAAAATTTTCTCTGATCACAGTGGAACAGAGATAGACTTCAATAATAAAAAGATAACTGATGTTTGAAAGCTGAGAAATATATTTCTGAGTAACTCATGGGTCAAACATAAAATAAAAATGGAAATTATAGAATTTTTAGAATGGGTACACAATAAAAGCTTAATGTATTATAATTTGCAGGATGTATTTAAGGTGATATCTATTATTCATCAAGAAAATACAAATTAAAACTATAATGAGGTTAAACAAAATCTACTCACCAAACTGGGTAACATTAAATTAACTACCAAGACTAACTACTGGTGAAGAAACTGATCAGGGAGAATGAGAATGTAAAACGGCAAAATCTAGAAATACTATTTAAAAGTATTCATTAAACTTGAAAATATTTATATTCTATAATATAGTAATTATATATGCCCAACAGAAAGTATGTATGTGAACGCCTAAAGACAGGCAAAAGAAGAGTTAAAGTAACATATTCACAATAGCCAAACTGGAAAAAAATAAACATCAGAGTGGCAATAATGACATTGTGGTATTTTACTACAAAATCTACTTTGTAGCAACAAAGACAAAAGAATTACTGCCAAATATGACCACGCAGATGTCTCATAAATTTAATGTTAAGTAAAAGCAACCAGGCCAAAAGATTAATATTGTATCTCTCAATTTATAAAACAATTCAAAGTCAAATAAAACATATATAGTGTTAAATTTTGGAGAAGGATACGTAATAATTGGAGTAGTGCAAACAAGTTTTTGGGGGTATTGGTAACGTTCTATTTATTGTGAAAATACATCAAGCTTTACCTATGCTTCAATAAGAAAATTTATTCCAAAAAGATTGACAATATGTAACTTGAGGACTAGTAAGAAATGCATCATTCAAATGTGAAGTAATCTAAAATGTGACTTAAGTTTGACAATTGATGGGAACAGTCTATTTTGACTTGGTAATAGGAACATTTTTATGAGAATGGCCCATGGGGTATTATTTGGCACAGGATAGAAATCTATGATTAAATATTTATACTTTTAAAAAGCTAATAAAGTCTATTGATTTTCAACTTTTCAAATCAGGCTATAAACAAGACAATTATCAATACAAAACAGAATAAAAATTTTGAAAAGTTCAACAATATATAAGAGAATATGAGGTAAAAGTGCTGGGGAAGCAGTAATGGCATCTAACAAAAGTAGAAGTCAAGAGATGAAGGTCCAGGTATGTCCTTTTAAGGTATACAAGTGACCAGTGAAAACAAACTTAAAAACAGTGGTTTAACCACAGAAAAAGGTAGAAAGGAGAAGGAGTAAGGATTGATTTAAGTGAGCTAAGACACAATATATCATAGTAGACAGTAAATGCATAACATCGAAAGTTGATAAATCAAGAGGTAGCAATATAAGCATGTTATTAAGAGATAAAGGGTAAACCACCATAATAAACTAAAATGCAATTAGTTCACAGTTCTTGCCTTCAGGAGGTTGGAATAAGAATTTAAGTGGATTTTATACATAGTAGTGTGTATACATCAATCCCAACCCCCAATATATTCCCCCTTCAATTTTCCCCTTTGGTAAAGTTTCATTTCAAAATCTTTGAGTCTGCTTCTGTTTTGTAAGTTCTACTGTATCATTTTTTATATTGCACATATTAGTGATCTCATATGATATTTGTCTTTCTCTGAATTACTTCACTTAGTATAATTTCTAGGTCCATCTCTGTTGCTGCAAATGGCATTATTTTGTTCTTTTTTATGACTGAGTAGTATTCCATTGTATATATGTACTATATCTTCTTTACCCAATCCTCTGTTGATGAACATTTAGGTTGCTTCCACATCTTGGCTTTTGTAAATACACATTACCATGTAAAAAATAAACAGGTAGGGGAGTACCCGTCGTGGCACAGTGATTAACAAATCTGACTGGGAGCCATGAGGTTGCGGGTTCGGTCCCTGCCCTTGCTCAGTGGGTTAAAGAATCCGGCGTTGCCGTGAGCTGTGGTGTAGGTTGGAGACGCGGCTCAGATCCCGCGTTGCTGTGGCTCTGGCATAGGCCGGAGGCTACGGATCCGATTCGACCCCTAGCCTGGGAACCTCCATATGCTGCGGGAGAGGCCTTGAAATGGCAAAAAGACAAAAAAAAACAGGTAACAAGGACCTACTGCATTTCACAGGGAAACTTAACACTGTGCAATAACCTATATGGGAAACGGATCTGAAATAGGAATGGATATATGTATATGTATGACTGATTTACTTTTCTGTATGTCTGAAATTAACACAACTTTGTAAATCAACTATATTTCAATATTTTTTTAAAAGTACAATGAATATGAATAAAAGATTTAAGTGGAGCATAGGCTGTTGCTTTTCATTAAAAATTCACATCATAAATTAAATATAAAACAGGTAAAGCAAACTTGAAAAAGAATAAAGTGGGAGGACTCGCTCTCCCCAAAATCAAATCTCACTATATATCTACATTACTGAAGAGAGTAAGATATTTGTAAAGATATATTTACATAGAATAATGAAACTGAATAAAGAACCCAGAAATAGGCCTGCACAAATACACCAAGCTGATTTTTGACAAAGGTGCAAAAGCAATTTATCAGGAAGGATAGTTTTTTCAAGAAATGATACCGGAGTGATTAGAATCCATGAGCAAAATGAATAAACAAATAAACCTCAACCTAAACTTAAACATATAAAAATTAACTCAAAATAGATCACAGACTTATATTGCAAAACGCAAAACTATAAAAAATTTAGAAAAGAAAACAGAAAAATCATTTAGATCTAGGGTTAGGTAAAGAACTCTTATTTAATCTTGATACTAACAGCACAATCCTTAAAAGGGAAAATGGATAATTTAGACCTTATCAAAATTTTAAAATTTTGTTCTTTGAAGTACCCTGCTACGTGATAAAAACATAAGCTATAGAATTGAATAAAGTATTTGTAAACCTACATACCCAGCAAAAGACTATTACCTAGAATACATAACATCTGTTAAAACTCTAGAGTAAAAAAAAAAATCCAATTAGAAAATCAGCAAAAGAGATGAACAGAAGAGGAACTAAAGATGGCAAATGAGCATATAAAAAGATGTTGAACATCATTAGACATCAGAAAAAATACAAATTAAAACAATGAGCTATCATTATACACCTATCAGAATCACTAAAATAAAAATAGCAACGATACTAGATGCTGGTGAGAATGGGGAGAAACCTGGATCACTTAGATACTGCTAGTGGGAATATAAAATGATACAGTCGGAGTTCCCATTGTGGCGCAGTGGTTAACGAATCTGACTAGGAACCATGAGGTTGCGGGTTCGATCCCTGCCCTTGCTCAGTGGGTTAAAGGATCCGGTGTTGCTGTGAGCTGTGGTGTAGGTTGCAGACATGGCTCGGATCCTACGTTGCTGTGGCTCTGGCGTAGGCCGGTGGCTACAGCTCTGATTCGACCCCTAGCCTGGGAACCTCCACATGCCGTGAGAGCGGCCCTAGATAAAGCAAAAAAAACAAAACAAAACAAAACAAAAAAATAAAGTCTATTGATCTTAATTAAAAAAATAAAAATAAAAATAAATAAAAAGATAGTCACTCTGGAAAAATGTGTAGCATTTCCTTGTAGAACTAAATATCATCTACCTTTATAACCCAATAATTTATACCCTTGGGCATTTATCTTAGAGAAATAAAAACTCATGTTTATGCAAATATTCAAAAAGGCTTTATTCATAACAGACCCAAAGGGGAAATAACCTTGATGTCCCTCAGCAAGTGAAGTGTTAAATCAACTGTAGAACACCACTCAACGAAAAGAAGGAATACATTTTTGATACATACAACTTGGACGAGTTTCCAAGGTATTATACTGAGTGGAAGAAGCCAATCCCAAAAGCTGCATATGGTATGATTTCATTTACATTAAATATTTTAAAAGATAGAATTTTATAAATGGAGAACAGGATAGTAGTTTGTCAGGGTTTAGAACAGAGAAGGGGAAGTGCAGGAGGAAGGTGGTGTGGCTATAAAAAGGACAACACAAAGGATCCTTGTGGGGATAGAACTCTTCCATACCTTGACTGAAGTTCGGACACATGAACATGCCCATGTGGATAGAACTGTACAGAATTAAGTACACACACCCACAAGTGAGCAAAGTAAAACTTGGGAAATTTGAATAAGATTGGTAGATTAGACAATGTCAATATTCTAGTCACGATATTATACTGTGGTGTGGCAAGATGTTACTATAGGGGCAAAATAAAGGATACATAGGATATCTCTGTATTATTTCTTATAACACTATGTAAATTTGCATTTATCTCAAAATGAAAATTTGTAATTAATTAACTACCAAACACAAAATATATTTCCCCAATAAACTCAGCAAAAGTATGTGTATATAATGGATGGACCTAGAGGGTATTATGCTAAGTGAAATAAGCCATACAGAGGAAGATAAATACTATGTGATTTCACTTATACGTGGGATCTAAAAAATAAAGCAAATGAACAAACATAACAAAAGAGAAACAGAGTCAAAGACACAGAGAACAAACAAGTAGTTGCCAGAGGGGAGGAAAGGAAAAAAATAGGTTTCTTTCCTGAGGGAGGTTGAGATAGAAACATCCAGCTACAAAATAAATGAGTCATGGATATGAAATGTACGGTGTGGGGAATACAGTCAACAGCTATGTAACATCTTTGTATGGTGACAGATGGTAACTAGATTTATGTAGATCATTTGGGAATATATAGAAATATGCATCATTATGTTGTACACCAGGAACTAACATAATATTGTAGGCAAGTTATACTTCAAAAACAAACAAACTCATAGAAAAAGAAATCAGATTTGTAGTGGGGATGGGGGAAGGGCAATTGCATGAAAACAGTCAAAAGGTACAACTTTTCAATACAACATTGTATAACATGATAAATATAATTAACACTGCCGTATGTTACATATGAAAGTTGTTAAGAGAGTAAATCTTAAGAGTTCTCAACACAAGAAAAAAATGTGTTTGTGTTTCTATTTCTTTAATTTTGCATCTATATGAGATGATGTTTACTAAACTTACTTTGGTAATCATTTCATGATGTAAGTCAAATCATTATGCTGTACATGTTAAACTTATACAGTGCTGTATGTCAATTACATCTCAATGAAACTGGAAGAAAAATAAATAATATACACACACTCACACAGAACAGAAGTGTAGAGTATCAAGAACTGAGCCATTATGATTTTTTGGAAAAGAAAGAACAAAATGCATACAGTAACATGAAGGAGGGAGGAGGAGTACTGGTTAAGACTGAAACTGAGATTTTAAGGAGGATATGGCAAGTCTCTGCCCCACTAGGGATGAAAATCCAAGGCAAGTATCTCACAGTGCTTTCTTGAACAGAATGCACCCAAATTATACAGTAGACTATAACTGCTAAGAATGTGAGCTCTGAACTTAACTGCCTGAGTTCCAGTATCAGCTCTGTCAATTATTAGCAATATGACCATGGGCAAGTTATAGAAACCTCCCTATGCCTCAGGTTCCTCTTAATATATGAATCCTATAAGCCTATTATGAGGATCAAATAAGTTAATATATACATAAATTTAGATGAGTACCTGGTATGCAATCAGTCTTAGCTTACTTTATCATTATCTGATCACAGGGCATGTATTGTATGTGACAACATAAGCTATCATTTTCCTGTTTCTTTATTTTTATTGTATTTTTATAATTCTACTAAGTGAGCTTATTCCATGGTGTCCGGGCAAATTGACACCTCTGCATCTCTGATCTCTAAAGCGATTTGAAAGCAGGCCAGAGAAGCACAGTCTTGTGTAGGTGGCTGCTTACCCACCCAAACAAAAACAATGTTACTTAGAGGGAGAAACCTGTTCAAGGCATCGCCCTCAAACCTGTCCCCCTTTTCCTGACTCTGGTTTCCAACAATATCTTTGTTTTCTCCAGCACAAACTAGAGATAATTCTGCTGTTTCTTCACCTACTCAGCACCAAGCAATCTATTTAGTCTTTGACAAAGCACAATATATCATGGGCAATGAAACACTCATTCCCTAAAGAGAAGCTATAATCATCATTTTCCAGTCCTGCTTATATTTTTTTTCCTCATTTTGCAATCCTCTTGACTGATGAAGATTGACAGACAGTAACGATCAAGACTAAAGCTGTTGGCTCTAAATACCCTACAGATAGACTTGCTCTGCTTGTCAGAATGGTACAGAAGGAGTTGCTGAAGTAGCCCTGAAGCCCACAGGATGACAGCAATGAGAATTCCACTCTAGGAGAGCCTAAAATTTACTGGCAAGAATACATGACACATGGAAAAGGAATAAGTGTTTCTTACATTTATGAGCATGAACTAATATGAGACATTTTCTAATGATGCATGAATCTCTTCTAGAGAAAATACCATGTGGATGGTATTGGCACATTTCTTCTTTAATAAGGACAATCACTGACTTAACAGCCATCACTGCTGGTATACCATACACCACATGCAGCTGCAGAAACAGAAAACCTACACAGTGATAATACCAGAATCCAGTCTGTTGTGTGGCTCCTGTTAATGTCACTGAAGGGTATTTCGTCACACACAATGGTTGTCCTATCAATCACTTAAGGAGTTTAGGCATGTGGGTTTATCATTTTTACATACCCTTAATGAAATCCCCTTGGAAAGCAACCATTCACACACTTAACTGTTTTGAGCCCACCTTTTTTCCTGTATACTGACAAATACCATCTTTGGAGAGGACTAGTTCCATAGGTTTATTACATGCAGTGTATTGTGACTCCATCATTTATTCTTATTCATATTCTTGAATCAAGTCCCTTTTAAGAGTTTCATGTTCCAGGATTTGGTTAATAGAGATATCTCCTTCTTGTATAAAAATAGAATTTTATAAGACTTGTATTTGTTCAGTCCTCACTTTTTCAAATAAAGGGATACATCCACTCACTGAACTTCTTCCCTATTTTTCATCATTTTGTGGAAGTATAAGACCCAGTAACCTACCTCTGGCAAGGATACACAATGATAATTAGAATAGCAGTTTATTTTTCTTTCCCTCTGGAACTCTTCCTGAAGATGACCAGCTTTACAACGGTGGGGGTGAGTGGGAAAGGGGAAGCACCTCTGGCTGCAGACACTATTACACTTAGGAATCAAAAATTCCTTCTAGATTCAACATGTTATTTAACAATTAAGTAATGTTGTTAAAATTTTTGAAAAATAATCTTTGATAATTTTGTCTTCAGAAGTGACAGAGACATCTTATTCAACAAGAGGAGTTCTACTTCTTTTTCTTATTATAGAATCACATATTTTAATGAAGCTTAAAGATTGCTGAAATGACACTTAGGTTTTCTTTGACCAATTGGACTAAATGGCATCTTAAGAACACAAATATTCTTTTAGTAGAGACAAGATTATTCATCATGAAATCTGGTGCAGCAATGCTAGCTTGGACATAAAGGATAAGCCCTTTCAGAGCCTAAAATGAGATGGCCATAGTAGTAAGAGCAGAATTATGGTCAGTTTGATTTGAGCTTGAATATTGGCTCACCTTCATATTTTTCTATAAACTTTTATAAACTTTAATTTCCTCCTTTATAAAGACAGAATAGTGAAAACTCCTTTGTCAAGTTGCTCTTGAGAATGCATGCAATACATAGAGGTGCCTTAGAAAACTATACATGTAACTACCACATGATCCATCAATCCCACTTTCCTTGAAAAAGACACATGCACCTGCATGTTCATTCCAGCACTACTCACAATAGCCAAAACAAGGAAACAGCTTAAATGTCCATCAACAGATGATTGGATTAGGAAGGTGTGGTGTATATACACAATGGAATACTACTAAGCCATAATAAAGAACAAAATAATGCCATTTGTAGCAACATGGATGGAACTAGAGGCTCTCATACCGAGTGAAATAAGTCAGAAAGACAAATACCCTATCACTTATATCTGGAATCTAATATATAGCACAAATGAACCTTTCCACAGAAAAGAAAATCTTGGTCTTGGAGAAGAGACTTGTGGTTGCCAAGGGGAGGGGGAGGTTGTGGGATAGATTGGGAAATTGGAGTTAATACATGCAGACTATTGCTTTTGGAAAGGATAAGCAATGGGATCCTGCTGTATGGCACTGGGAACTATATCTGGTCACTTGTGATGGAGCATGATGATGTGAGAAAAAAGAATGTATACATGTATGTGTGACTGGGTCACCTTGCTGTGCAGTAGAAAATTCGCAGAATACTGTAAACCAGCTATAATGGAAAAAATAACAATCATTATAAAAATAAATAAATTGCTGACCAAATAAATAAATAAAGGAAATACCTAGTACAGTACTCAGCACATAGTGATACTTAAGAAAGCCAGATACTGGGCACAAGGTAGATCCTTTAAAATGCTTACTGTCTGTTATTATCTCTGTGGCTGTTGTTGATACTGTTAGTCATATTACAAAATATCATGCCAAGTTGTATTCTGCTAGAGCCTTGAAATATCCCCCAATTTTTGATAATGAGACATTTATACAATCCCTTTTCATGTGTAAACTTGAGGCTCAAGGCTGGCAACACCGGGCTAATCCCACCTGAAATGTTTTTGGCCACTGATTCTTTCATAGAACATGTTTCACAAACCAGAACTTGAAAACTAATGAAATTTGACACTTCCTACTTATTAGCGTAGACGGAAGACATTGGGACACATCACTGATATATTACTAACATCAAGGCCTTTAAAAATAAATATCAGGTTATACCAAAGGCAATAGTCTGCATATATTAACCCCAATTTCCCAATCTATCTCACTCCCTTCCCCTCCCCCTTGGCAACCACAAGTCTTTTCTCAAAGACCAAGATTTTCTTTTCTGTGGAAAGGTTCATTTGTGCTATATATTAGATTCCAGATATAAGTGATAGGGTATTTGTCTTTCTGACTTATTTCACTCGGTATGAGAGCCTCTAGTTCCATCCATGTTGCTACAAATGGCATTATTTTGTTCTTTTTTACGGCTAAGTAATATTCCATGGTGTATATACACCACACCTTCCTAATCCAATCATCTGTTGATGGACATTTAGGTTATTTCCATGTCTTGGCTATTGTGAATAGTGCTACAATGACTGGGAACTATGTCTAGTCACTTATGATGGAGCATGATAATGTGAGAAAAAAGAATGTATACACGTATGTGTAACTGGGTAGCCATGCTGTACAGTACAAAAAAATAATAATGTATTGGGGAAATAAAAATAAATAAATGTTGATGGCTGAAAAAAAATATCAGGTTATAAGCCCACTATTAACTTCAATACATTACTGAAATACAATCCAACTACTGCAGAAGTGAAAAAGGCTAATAGAACAAGAGAAATAAGAGAAAAGATTACAGAAGTGAACAGTAAAAGAAGAAGATAGTCATTCTAAGCCTTCATAAATGTAACAGTATTTTCTAGGTTGTCTGTTTTATTAGTATACAGTTGCTCACAGTAGTCTCTTATGAGCCCTGTATTTCTGTGGCATCAGTCATAACTTCTTTTTCATTTATAATTTTATTGATTTGAACCCTCTCCCTTTTTTCTTGATAAGTCTGGCTAAAGATTAATAACTTTTGTTGATGTTTTCCAAGAATCTACTTTAGATTTCATTGATCTTCCCTATTTTTTCTTTGTCTCTATGTCATATATTTCTGCTCTAATCTTTATCATTTCTTTCTTTCTACTAATTTTGGGCTTTGTATGTTCTCCCATCTCTGATATTGTAGATATAAGGTTATGTTGTTTATTTGAATTTTTTCTTCTTCTTTCCTGAGATAAGATCCTATTGCCCTTAATTTTCCTTTCAGAACTGCTTTTGCTGTATCCCGTAGGTTTGGGATTTTTGTATCTTATTTATCATTTGTCTCTAAGTATCTTTTGATTTCCTCTGATTTCTTCAAAGATCCATTGGTTGTTTAGTAGCATACTGTTTAGCTTCCAGGAGTTTGTGTTCTTTGTCTTTTTTTTTTTTTTTCTTGTAGTTGATTTCTAGTCTCATAGCATTGTGGTCAGAGAAAGTGAGTGAAATAATTTGTTTTTGAAAATTTACCAAGGCTTGGTCTGTGGCCCAACATGTGATCTTTTCTGGAGAATGTCCATGTGCACTTAAGAAGAATCTATATTCTGCTGCTTTGGAGTGGAAAATTCTATTGATATCAGTTAAGTCTATTTGGTCTAGTGTGTCATTTAAGGCCTGTGTTTCCTTGTTGATTTTCTGTCTGGATGGTCTGTCCATTAATGTAAGTGGGGTGTTAAAGTCCCCCATTATTATTGTGTTGCTGTTCATTTCTACTTTTATGGCTGTTAGCAGTTGCCTTATATATTGTGGTGTTCCTATGTTGGGTGCATACATATTTACAATTGTTATATCTTCTTGCATTGATCCTTTGGTCATTATGTAATGTCATTTTTTATTAACTAGAGATGATATAAAAGTATGCATGAGCCATAGAGTGAAAAGCAACTGCCTGTGTCCAATTCATATTCAAATTTCTTTTTGCTAAAACACTAATGGGTATGTGTATGAGTGCGTGTGTTTTAAATCTGTTTTAGTACAGTTTTTCCATGAAGATTCCTATTATATTGTACATACCAATTCAAACCATCAAGGGTTCTCAGTATGTATCCATTAACTGAATTTCCAGATTCCATAAAGAGGTAACCTTTCTCCCTTTCAGAAGCATTTTATATATTTGGATTAGATGTAGCCTTTCTTTTTGAATTATACTCTATTACTTCCTATACTCCATTTAGGTATGTATTCATCATAGTCCCATTTACCTTGATTAAAACTCCCTGCTTAGTGCCAATTATTGATTATAAGCAGAGTTAAACAATCAGATCTGATTTCTACTGCACTCTTTTGGCACCCATCTGATATTCCATTCATGAGTCATTTCTCCATCTCAAGCAGGCTGGAGCTTGCAGTCTCTGAAGCAAGAGGGAACACAGGAAATAAGGAGGAGTCCTAAACTGCTATGAAGCCAAACAGACAGACTTGAGTTGTTCAAAGAAGCAGGCTGTGATGAGAGCAATGTCCCTGGGACACTGACTTTATCTTCAAAGCCAGGATTTTGAAGTAGCTCTTTCTAGTACTCATGGTGGCCTTGCCCCAGCTCTGCTTGGAATAGCAAAGATCCCAGTCAGCACTCAGCTTGGACAGTCAGTCTTGGTCATCAGCAAAATATCAGAAGGTCTGGTGAAGGCTTCATGCTTACAGATATCACTCATCAACTGAATGGGTTTCACTAAAATGAGCTTATTCATACAAAGTGGCAAGCCTTGATCTGCTTAGTTGACTGAAACCTGGGGAAAAGAAAGGCAAATATTTCCATTGTACCAGTTTAGATATTTTCATACTTGGTTTTGAGTCCCCTTTCTATATGATTCAAGGATTCTATATCTGGACTATTAGAGGTTAAATGGTATATGGGGGCAAGTACACAGCGGTTTGTTTGAGCTGGTTTGCCTTCTTTGTAAGAGCTGATTGTATACATTTCTTCCCAGTGGTGCTCAGTGTCATCACCTTTGTAGTTTGACATTGGCCATGATGGAAGTCTTTACAATGGAAAGCAACAATGCTACATATCAGGGCATTTGTATTATTATTTTTTCGAAGAGCTTTGCATTGTTAAACATATATTGGCACACTACTCAGTATGTATCTTTGTATATGTGTGCATGCTTACTTTCCGGAACTTTAATTTCCGAAAAATTAACTAAAATAATTTTAAATCTTGCTCTAGTTCACACATATGTTTTTAAAAAGGTCAGATATGTTTTAGCTGCTAACTAATTTCTTAACAGTTTCCTTGTGTTTATTCATTTTTTACAGTGAGAAGTTGGCAACAGTGGACTGATCTCAACCTGCTAGCAATTCCAGCCCAATTCTCTCCTTTAATGTCAACCTTTCTATGGTAGATAATTAGAATCTTTCCAAAAAGTTTTGCATTTACACTCATTTGTTTTTCTTGATTAGTAAAAATTTGGTTAATAAGCACTCAGCTAACTGCCCTCATCAAGTAACCAACAATTCATAGCATACAGATTGATCAGAAAAAGAAATATGAAATTACCAAAAAAAAACAAAGACCAATGAATGCAAACTTTGAAATCTTTCCAGAAAATATTCTAACAACAACAACAAAAAGCCAAAAACCTCTTTTAGAGACTTTGCATATTTCAACAATGGTCACTGGGAGACACAAAATTGCCAATTTATAAAACATAAAAACATAATATAAAAATTTACTCCTTCATCAAACCTTATGGGGGCCTACTATAATTAGGATTTCTCAAAGAAAAAACTCCACAGCCCCAATCCTTGAAGAATTTATCATTTAGTCAGCCATAAATGACAAATTATAATATTATATTAGATAGAGATAAGTACACATGATGTTTTATAAAGAAATCAGAAATCTATTCTAACTGAATTTATTGTATATGATGTGAAAATTCAACTTGATGATGGAAATATATTTTTTAAAATAATTTTGGGATCTTTTTTCAGTTTTAATAAGAGACAAAAGAAAAATGATCACTAACTCTAACTTTATGGTCTAGAAAGGAAATTTTTCAGATTGAATTTTTAAAGTCTCCACCTTCTAAGCAGTTAGATTTCCCTCTCTGCCACATTACATTTTACAACTATGGACATTAATTTATTAACCCTCAGTTGATTGGAGAAGTCAGCTAAACACAGTACCTTATTCCCTAACCAAACCAGCAACCTCAAGTATGACTGTAATTGCTTCTTATCCAGGTGACAGAAAGCAATTTCAGTGACTGCTTTACTTAATTAGGATACATGAAGCATGGACCTCTAGGTCACATCTCTGTAAATTATCCCTCTTTAATTTTCTTGAGAAAGCACTTATGGCACTTATGGGTCTTACTAAAACCTTGACATAGTTTTTAGTAAGACCACATAAACTCAGTGCAACCAAATTTTACTTATTTGTGGGAATATTATCTATACTGCCTTTTTTTTTTTCACAGACCCAAGTTCATCTAATTATATTTATTTTTCACTTGCTGGGCATTAACTGAAAAGTTTAACAGTACAAAGTACATTTGCTGGCACACTATTTTTGAAGGAATAGGTGAATTCATGAGGCAACTCCCTCCATTTACTTCCCCTGAGGGGAACTCTGAAACAGAAGCTTTTGGCCCTATACCCAGATTAAGAGAATTTTTGAGAGAAAGCTAAGTTTGCATTAGTTTGAAGAAAAGTAGCTGCCTACCATTATGAAGGAACTTGCAAGAATGGCAGCATGGAGAACCTGAAAACTCCTGCATACTTTGGGGATGTCACTAGGTGATACAGGTGGGAGTTGAAGAACAGTAGGATGTCACTAGGTGATACAGTGGGAGTTGAAGAACAGTAGGCAATCAAATATGAGTAAAAACACACGTTTCAAATTTACAGAGATTGGTCATTTTTACATTATGCAAAATTTAGGACAGCCTACTATAACATGATTACAAGCATTTTTAAGCATCTATGATAAAATGCTATAATTAAGATACCAAGAAGTATATATGAGACATATTTGCTACACTCAAACAGCTCATGACCATAACAGCAGCAACATGCGAAGCATCAACAATAATAAAAAATTAAAAATACAAAGGTACACTAGACTATGTATAACCTTTACATTTATTTTCTTCTTAGAATTGTTCATTGAGAATTAACTGTATCTTGATCATTCAGCTTTGTTCAAGTCTTATTATGATTATTTTCATCTTAAAATAGTGAGGAGACTTCGAGACCTGTACTTAGTTATTTAAAACTAGTCTAGTTCAACTGATTAGTAAGTAGTTACCCCTTAAGCCTCAGAGTAAGTCTTGGTATCACAGGAAATACTACATTTAAAGTTTGAATATATAACACAAATCTAGTGTTTTGACTGCATTTAACTTTACTGGGTGGAATTTAAGAAATACCTAAAAGTCTGTGGAATCTCATGTGTTCTGAGCATCTGCGTGTCTGCAAGTGATGTGTGTGTGTGTGCAGTGTATGGTTTCGAATGGACAAGCTCATTATACGTGTGTGTATGCATGCAGAAAAGTGCCCATTGTCCATCCACTCAGCACAACTTGTCCATTGTGAAGTTAGGAAACTGCACTTCTTCCTTATTCAAGTCTTCCCACTGCAGCTGACTATGTGGTTTACCTCATTTCTCAGCTAATAGCATGCAGAACATTGGTATGATGTGGTGGGCACATGTAGAAGCCTCTCAAGGAAAGGTATCACCTGAGATCTAATCAGTAGCATACATGAGCCCACTACTTGTATAAAAGAAGCCAGTCTGCTGTTCTTCCCTCCTGCCCACCCACAGTTCCATTAAGCCTGGATGCCACAGGAGAATCCTAATCAAGAAAAACCTGGATAACATCAGTCCTTCTAGAAAATGACATTTATATATTCAAATAAATGGTACAGCCTACCATTCTTGCTGATAAAGTGTTTATACACTGTGCTGGTCTTTTTCAGTCAAAATTACATAGTAGTGCTTAACAGATTACAAGGGAAAAGAAATCTAAGAATTTATTTTAATGACTCTATTGAATTTTCAATAGTCTTAGACAGCTAGAGTGACAGAGCATCAAGTGTTTTCAAAGAGATTTGTATTGTTCAAGACCATGGGCTGTTTTAATCTTTGGGGTGTTGGAGAAGTGGAGAAGTGCATATTAGGTATTGGAGAACATTTATTGATTGTGGTTCTGGAGAATGACAGAGTTTGAAGAGATGTGAGATGTCTCTTGCCTTCAAGTTCAAATCCTTATTTTACTGATAAGGAATGAGAGGTTCAGAGAGGGGAAATAATGTATTCAGGGCTATGGAACAAGTGGATAGAGGAGCATTCACCTGATTTCTGCTGGCCTTAGGTCCAAGAAGTTTTTGCCTTACAGTGTGTTTATTGTATAACATAGCTGGGAATTTCTCTCCTTCTTTCCCCTCTCTGCTTTCCTTTCTCTCTCTCCCCTTCCCTCCCTTTGTGTCTCTTTCTTTCTAAAAATATTACTCCCTCCTTCCTTTTCTCTTCACCTCTTTACCTTTTTTCTCTTTTATTCTCCCCTTTCTCTTTCATCCACCCATCCATCCATTCAACAATGATTTACTATCTATTATGTGCCAGGCATGGTGTGAGGGACTAGGAATTAAGATGCATCCCTGGCCTTATGGAACTTATAATCTAGTAGGGTACATGGACAGGTCAGGAAAAGCTTTCTGATAAAGTCTACTCTCACTGAGACCTGAGGGATAGGAACAGCCTGTCACAGAATGGGGAGGGGAACATAACAATCCAGGCAGAGGACATAGTTTGTGCTAACATCCCATGGCAGAAACCTGCCAGAAGAAGCCACTGAAGGAACTAACACATCAGGCAATAACAGAAGAGTATTATTTGACTCTCTCCAATGCCATAGCCCTAGTTCCAAGACCCAAATTTCCTTTAAAATATTTTAATTTATATATAATCTTAAAATTTGTATTAATAAATCAAAAACATTTTGAAGTAAACTTGGAAAAATAGAGGAAAATGTGCCTTGTCACTATAACCATGCACATTGGTCTTTTTCTTACCCACACAACTCTGCACCCTTATAAAAGCCAGCTTGGTCAGTGGATTGTGGATTATGGACTCTGAAATCCAATGAATCATGGAATTTAATCCCTACTCTAAAATTTCTGGTGCTTTGGTCTTGAGAAAAACTTTCTAAGTTTCAGCTTTCTCATGTACAGAATCAGAATTAAAAGCTACCATCCAGAAGGTATAGTGTTACCAAGTGGTTCCACATGTAAAGAGCCTAGCACAGTGCCGGGCATATTAAGCATTCAACAAACACTTAATAAGTGGGTAAAATGGTATGTAACATTTTAAAAATGAAGGTTTCACATCATAATATCAGTAGATGGTCTTTAGAAATATCAATGATTCACAAAAATGTAAATCTACAGTCTCTAGCCAGTTACTACCAGGGATGAAAGAATGTGATATTTCAGGAGAATATATTGGGCATGGAAATGCTGCATGTGGCTATAAAAGTAGAAAACATCAATGAGCCTCTTAGGCCATAGGCATGGTCAATTCTGTCTGAAGACTATTCTCATTAACACAAATGAACTAAGATAGGTTCTAACTCTCAGGATTTATGAGTAGGAACCATAAACACTGCAAATGAAATGAAGAATACAGAACTCTTCTGCCTCAGTCTTGTCTTCTGTAAATGGGGATCATACCTCAGAGAATGATTTGGGGTTAAATAAGAATATATAGACTCTTATAATAGTGTATGGTGTAATTTGAGTATTATAATTCAATATTATACTTTTTCATACATGGTATTCAGAGATCACATTTCAAAATAACAATGTTTGAAATGTTGATGCTTGATATTTTGATGTAAATGGCAATAATTTAAAAAAGTGACTAAACTTTTCTCTCTTCCAATACATTTCACAGGGGAAGAAAGGGGGAAAGGGAGCTGGAGTCTCTATGAAGGAAAGAAAAAGCCTGTGGCTCTTTCAAACAAGGCTTTCAAGGCTTCTAATCTGCTCTCAGTCATTTACAAACAAGTTTATTGCTTGAGTAAAAGACAGAATTCTTTATAACTTGAAAAAGAAACAAGTCCTGGTGGCCAGAGTTACAATTTTTTCATAAAAATAGTTTATCTCAAAGCACATCATGTTCTCAATACATTTGCAAGATAAACATTAGTGGACTAAGCTTTCTCTATAACAGAAGCTTTGAAATGCATAGCTGTTCATCAGCCTATATTGCCTCCCAGACCTCAGCAGTGCTATCCCCATGACATTAATAGTCACAGCTGGGTGTTAGGGATGTTTCTTCATGCTATATATAAAGCATTTTTATTTCAGGGTGGCATTTTGTAAACTGGAAGCATTCACAGAAGCATATCTCTGGATACATAATTTTTAAAAATTGCTTTTGATGTGGGATTTAAAAAGTCACCATTTGGCAGCCATCACGGTTGTAACTGAGATTCAGAAAGAATTATCAGGAGTTCCTATTGTGGTACAGTGGAAAGAAATCCAACTAATATCCATGAGGATGCGGGTTTGATCCCTGGCCTCGCTTAGTGGGTTAAGGATCCAGTGTTGCCATGAGCTATGGTGTATGTAGCAGATGTGGCTCAGATCCCGCATTGATGTGGCTGTGGTGTAGCTGGCAGCTGTAGCTCCAATTCAACCCCTAGCCTGGGAAGGAACTTCCATATGCCATGGGTGTGGCCCTGAATAAAAGCAAAAAAGAAAAGAAAAAAAGAAAGGAGGGAAAGAAGGAAGGAAAAAAGATCAATGGATGGTAAGACAACATATATAAACTTTGATTTGTAATAGGATATTTACATAACTGCAAAGTAAAGCAGAGAAATCTGATACATACTCCCTTAATCTAGTGATGAAAATAAACATCACCAGAGATGAGAAAAAGGCGTCAGATGCCTCCAGATATGATACAATGACACAATGTATCAGAAGGACACAATGACACTTCTGTGGCAAAAATGCATAACCTATATATAATTACGAGGAGCGACTGGACAAGCTCAAAGATGGAGAGAGTACAGTAAGTGTCCAGAACTCTTCAACAGTGTCAAAGTCAGGAAAGACAAAGGAAGACTGAGGCACTTCCACAAGGAGAAGGGAAAATCTGGCAAAATCTGAATAAAGTATGTAGGTTAGATAATGTTATATTTGTGTTAATTTCCTGAATTGTAATTTGTCTTATTGTTATGAAAGAGAATGTCCTTGTTTGGGGGAAATAGAATGAAGTATTTAAGGGTAAAGATATTTCTGCCAACACACATACAGAATCTAATTTAACTCCTGCACCTTCTGTGGGATGGCCATCACTGTAGAGCTCAGAAAACTGAAGATCAAAAGTTAAGACAAACTTTGAGTTGTCTGGCATTGTCCTTTCCATTTTTACTTGCCTAAAATATATCTTAAAATATTGAAGTTGTTATTTGAAAAAAAGAGGGGAGTCAAATCATCAAATATGCTTTGGATATACTGCATTAAATGCAATTAAACAACTTAGCCTCTCCTGTGCTAGTGTATGTTGCTATTCTTCAATGCATATGCATTATGCAGCATTACCCACATAATGTGTACCATGCCGCTTAAAAAAATTGTTGGCAGCTATTTTGTATAATTTTGTTTCATCACCCAAAGATGATGTTTAAATGGAGAACTCCATGTACCTTACACTTCAGTTTCTTTTATATGTTAAGCACATGGTAGGTATTTAGTAAATATCCCAAGATTACAGTCAGGGATACACTAAGCCTCTTATACTGTTTCTTTTCTTCTTACAGTATTCCATGGTATTGAATTTTCATTCTTCCAATTTCCTATATCCAAGCTAATATTTACGTGTAAGCTAAGTGACGTTTGGATGTCCTGAAGGTGACTTATCAATAATAGAAGCCTCAGCTTTCTGACAGTCTGTGATTGCATTTGTGTAACTCTGCATTCTCTTCTTACCCAAGTAAGAGTCAATTTTGTTAAGAGAAAAGTGCTTAAAAGGTTTTGAATGAGAGAGGAAATTTTAATTTAAATAGGCATTACATACCTGGCAGCTGGGGAAAATGAAAGGGCCATAAACAGTTCATCCAGAAGTACTATAGAGTGTTAAGTTATAGGTTAATAAAAATCACAGTGTCATGAAGAAAACTACACAGACTTTGAAATGATTTTTCCTTTTTTTAAAAGTGACTTCTAAACTGCAAGAATTGCCTTAATTCTTATTTCCTGGGATTACACATGAGCATGACTACATTTGGTAGAAAGCACATGCGTTCTGCCAAGTACTTGCAGTTTTATGAGAAACAGAAAATCTGGTATCTTTGCAAAACAGATCTTGAGCTTTAAGCACATAAAGGTAAGGATGCACATGCTGCTGCTGCTTTTTCAAGGCTAAAGTGATGTCTGAAATGTCTGACATGTTCTCCTGATCCCTAATAGCTAATCTTTTTGTAGAGGGTCTCAAACCTTGCTATCTCCCAACTATAGTAGTTAGGGGTAATTGTCACATACCTGGAACATTCTGGATATAAGATGGAATTTGGGGCAGTTTCTGGCAAGAAGAGATGGAAGAATTTGGAAGAAGTGACTATATGTAAAGTTACATTTAAGATGTCTTAGCTATCAGAGCAAGGAGTAAGAAATGGCTACTGTTTATCTTCACTGTATGGACAGTCCCGGCATACCTAATACATCCAGGCAATTGTGCTGGCTGCTGGGAGAGGGAAATTTTGTATCTGATCTACAGCCTCTTCCCATATTATTTTTATAAGCAAATATTTTGAACTTGCCCCATTTGCCACACAGATGTCTGGATTATCATTTATTCCCTCATTCTCTTACATCTGTTACAATCTTCCATCACCTATTACAGCTGTTCAGTAGGGTTCCTGGACTAGCAACATCTGTACCAGCATTTGGTTGGGAATCTGCTAGAAGTGGACATTTCTGGCCTCGGGGCAGATGTACAAAATCAGAATCTTGGTGGAGAATGAGAAATGCCCAGCCATGTGAAGGGTAACCAGCCCTCCAAGGGAATCCAATGCACACCACAGTCAGAACACTGCCCTTTTGGACCCAGTCTCTCAAAGTTCAGTAAAGACCTCTAGTTCATCAAATCTAGCGCTCTTACCTTAGACCCGATTCTTCTTTACCATTTCACATCACTGCTTGAGACTTTCTCCTCCCTCTTCTTTTCTGTGGTGATACTACCCTGATTCTCTTTTTACCTCATACCAGTCCTTTATCTCTTTTACTGACCTTTTCCCCCTACAGTCTGTGGAGTTTTCCGCAGTTAAATGTCCTCTCATTTTCCTGTGAGGGTCAGATGTAGTGCTATGATCTTCATTCATTTTAGTCACAGAACTTCTAAATTCTTTTTATCCAATCTTCTCATAGCAGAGTCTCCAAATTTGCCTTTCCAATTCCTTCCACAGGAATGCCATCCCCATGTTCCATGGCCTCTTAAGAGAAATATACCAAAACCCGAGCATCTAGTCCTCGCCATCCCTAAAGCTCTTCAGTCTTCCTATTCCTCTCCCGAAATTCTCAGGTAAGGAAGCTCGCAGTTCAGATGCATCCTTGCTTTTCAATCACTCCATGATAGATTACTTGCCAAGTATTGTTGGGTCTGTTTATATTATTTGCATTTCCACCAACTTCCCAGTAGACTTAGCTTCTAGTCATCTTCCACTTGAGTTTTCCCTAGTAACTGCTACTAAGTTAATCTCAATGTTTTGATTGTATCATCATAAAGACATTTGATGATGTGTTAATACTTGCCACTACCTTGCATATAAAATCCTCCTTCATTAGCTTGACACATAAGATTACTGTATAACTCCAAACTTCCTTTCCAGGCTTAGTTCATCCTATTCCTTGTTAGATATAGCCAAGCTGGGAGACTCTCTACTGAAGAGTCTCTGGCTATATTATTATTTTAATATTTCTTTAATTTTATTTAATGCTTCTACTCAACCTACAATACCATCTCAATTCTCCTCCATATTTCCTTCTTAGTTGACACCCCCCCCCATTGGGACATTATCTTTGCTCTAATTTCACTTCCCTTATACCTTTCTTACACCAGATGACACACCTGCAAGCTATTATGATAATGTGTACAATGGCTTCTCTTCCTAGCTAGACTCCTTGAAGATGCACACTGAGCTGGTCTCTAAGTTTTTCTTTATTACCTGAGTATCTGAATACATAGTGCATAATTTAGTCATGCTATAGATGCTTAATGAAAATTTTTGTTTTGAACAAATAAATTCTTTCTAAGCACACATGCTACAGTGTGCTTATGAAATGACTGACAGATCTTACAAGAGAAACAGACAGAGAGAGGAGGGTGAAGAGAAAAATGGGGCATGAAACAAGCAGACAAGAAATTTTATGAATTGGAGAACAAAGACTACAGTCTGCTTGAGCAGAGATTTAAAGAAGTAATGTGAGTTTGTTTTCAGTAGTGACAAGTTTTAAGCACAGGCTAAGGGACACTTAGGGAAGAATACTTGACAGGGATGCATTCCAGAGAATTCAGCATAGTGTGAAACATTAGTTCTAAGTAAAATGAATAGCCACTGGCTCATTAAATTTGGGGTTCTATGGTGAAATAATTGGAGAAAATCTGACACATGAAAATGGAAATAATTCTTTGTTGTACCACTTCTCAGATCTTTCGTTTACTAATGCATGTCTTCCCAGGAGGATCTGCAGCTTGTAGTATTTCCTACACTTATATGACCATGTATTCTTTTATTGCAGAGAATCTTATAGGAACAGCACTTCTGAGGGACTCATGTCGGGAAACACTACATGACTGACCATATGCAACGTGGTATTCTGTGAGATTTTTAAATAAGAACCTAAAGTAAACTTTAATATTCAGTACTTTAGTAAAAAAAAAAAATAGTTGGCCCATAAAATGGCAAAAAATGGGCACTCCTATTTCAAGCATCCAAATATTGTTATCTGTTTCACAGTCCCCTCTCCTAAGAGGATTTCTTAGACTATCAGTAATTTGCTGCCTGTTTCCAGCTGTATCCTCACCACCAACCACCCACTTCCCTATTCCCACTTTATGAAACACTTTTTTTTTTTTTCCTGGAGGGACTTTCTTAGTAATCCAAAGAAAGTGGAAAAAAGAAAATTAACTACACATAAAATTCAGAGCCTTATAATTTAGCAAAGATTTACCATGACTTGAAAGTGTTGCTAAAGCAACATTCACATTGAATAGATATTTGCCTGGGGGCACAGAATAAGAAACTGATCAGAACAGAATAGAGCTAATATTCTATGTGGTCTTTGGTATTTCATAGCTGTGGTCCATCTTTTTTTTTTTTTTTTCCTAAATGCCATGACATTTACTTAGGAAATGTTCAAAATAATACTTTCAATTAATAAGCACCAAATACCATATGACTTTCACACACATGCCAAAACAGGCTTACCCTTGTAATCCCGAAGAACTGCCCCTCTAATATTTTGATGCAAATTGCATTCATAGTGTTTTAGAAAGATGAATTCCTCAAAATATTTGTTTAGGAAAAGAAAAGCGTGTGTGTGTGTAAAATCAATTTAATGAAATACTCTTCTAAAAGATTAAGAGGATCCCTTATTATTCTGAGATAAAATTTCATATGTGTATATCTTCTGGTAATTTAGAATCAAGATCATTTGATATTAATAGAAATTATTATAGACTGGTTATGTAGATGTATAAATGTGATATACTCTTTAATCATTCATGGATTTTTTTTTGTCTTTTTTTTTTGACATTTCTAGGGCCGCTCCTGCGGCATATGGAGGTTCCCAGGCTAGGGGTCGAGTCAGAGCTGTAGCCACCAGCCTACACCAGAGCTACAGCAACACGGGATCCGAGCCGTGTCTGCAACCTACACCACAGCTCACGGCAACGCCAGATCCTTAACCCACTGAGCAAGGCCAGGGATCGAACCCGCAACCTCATGGTTCCTAGTCGGATTTGTTAACCACTGCACCACGACGGGAACTCCATTCGTGGATTTCTGATTGTTTTTATATTATCCCCATTTTTGTTGCTTTTCTTCTAAACATTCAAATGCTGTAGCCTGAACTGATCATCAGGTAAAAACATTTTAATAATTTTTTTTGCCTGAAAGTCTTACGGTATGTTTTACTTGAATGCCCCAGAATTAGGATCCATCATTAAGAACCTAGGCATAGCACAAATAATGTTGAAAAGAATTCAATTAATTGATTTTGTGCAGGGATTGAAGCCTTCTGATACAAAGGAGGCTATGCAAAACTCCTACAACTTTGGCTAGCCTTTAGATAAGATAAACATACTGCTCATCTGATTATTTCACTAGAAGAGTATCTGGAGAAGACAGGACTTGGTCTCCTGGCTCACCATATGCAAAAACTCATTCCTTCATGATCAGTGAAAGCTGACCCACAGACAAACAATACAATGCCAAGTTTATACACATTCAAGTTTATACATATGAGAAAATGACTGCCTTCAAAATGCAAGCCCACTGGTTGCATTCCTTCAGAACAAAATTGTGTTAAGGGCAGAGAATTTGCCTCTCATTTACCAAGGATTCACCAAAGCTTTGTAGAGTGTCTGGCACATGGTTATGTGCTGAATAAGTACTTGTTGAATGAATAAATGACTCCATGTTTTCGACTCGTGTCATGTAATCATTCAACTCTAGTATAGATAGTTAATATAGTATTTTAGTGATACTTTTTTTTTTTTTGTATTTTAGAGCCACATTGCGGCTTATGGATGTTCCCAGGCTACGGGCTGAATTGGAGCTGTAGTCTCTGGCCTACGCTGCAGCCACAGCAACGCAGGATACAAGCCGTGTCGGCCAGCTACGCCACCACTTATGGCAACACCAGGTCCTTAAACCATTGAGGCAAGGGATCGAACCCACTGGTTACTGGTCAGGTTCCTTATCAGAAGCCACAACAGGAACTCCTGACACTTTTAAAGTTATAGTTGATTTACAATGTTGTGCCAATTTCTGCTGTACAGCTAAGTGACTCAGTCATATATATACATATATAGGTATATACATATATACATAAACATTCTTGACACTTTTTCAGAATGTGCGTGTATATATATATACACATTCTTGACAGTCATATATATATGTGTGTGTATATATATATATACATTCTTGACACTTTTTTAAAGGTAGGTAGTACTTTCATTTCACATCCACAACACAGCCTAGAATGGTGTTCTGCTCAAAATAGGTGCTCAGTATATCTGCTAAATGAAAGGATGGCTAAAAATATCGTTTAGCTTTTGAGGGAATTTAGTTATTGAATTACTACCTCATTTTATGCCAAAAAACAAAGGAACTACTTTAGTCTCAACTGCCCAGAAAGTTGGCTTTCTCTTAGGGACAGGCCTATTGGCCTCAAATCTTTCTATCTTTGGGAACATTTTACTCACTAGTCATCTATGAAGTGCTTACCATTCCCTAGCAGGCATGATGGGTGGTGTTTGCTCTCAGCAACAATCCTGTGTTTCTCGTCTACTATATAAATCTGATGAATTCCCATTTGGTTCTGTTTCCTCTCCAGGTACTTTATGGCTCCAGCCAGTGCTGAGAACCTTGTCTTGCTCACCTCATTCAATTCTGGGATTTGAATCTACAGCATTTTTGTGTGGGTTAGAGTCTGAGCCTTGCTCTAGAGCAGGGATGAACAATTTCAGGCAATCACATCTATGCACAGAAACTACAGGTGACTGAAAAGCAGTGTCCAATTTTTGAGACTGCTGCAGTGAGCAAAAAAAATCTCACTTTGATGCTGATGTGAGAGGAATGTCAAGATAGATTTCCATAGGGTATTAAATAACTCAAGGGACTGAAAATCCCTGAGTGCTCATGTAAAGGAGACATATATGATTTTTCATCAGGAGCTTGAGCTATGGCTCCATTCTGGCCCATGTTAGCCATTACAAGATGAAAGCAGATGAAAATTATTCATTTCCTTCACATTCACATTCTTCAACGCCATGTTATGAAATAAAATAGCTTTGCCATGATCTTTCACCAGGAAAATAATGATAAATGAGTCTTTCCTCAAGGCAGGCTGAAGACTCTCACTTTCTCTACCACATCTTTGCTGCACTAACATTTTTGGCACCATTCTTGCTCCACTGTCACAGTCATCATGACAGATTCCATCTCACATATCTTTTTTATCACAAGGCATGCCCTGACTCTCTCCCTCTCTCCAAAGCTGTTCTGATCTGCCTTGGTGATTTGACCTTCCTCCAGGCACACAGATTTTGTCTTACACCCAGTGATTGATAGCTAGTGTCCACCCAAATGCTCAGAGTCATAAGCAGACTTAAGTACTCATCTCTCAGGGCCCAAGAAAACTCTGTACAATAAGGGCATGGCATATTCATATTTGAAGTGTGAGTTTTAGTTCATAAAAACATCATTGTGTGGATGAAAGGAAAAAGGAAAGGGTGGCCCCAAGGAGCCAAGCAGTAAGGAGGCATATGTCTTGAAGGAGGAGGAAAAGAAGTGGTCAAAGGACAGGGTCCTTGAAGCAACTGGCACTTAGCCAGTTCTACTTTTCCTGGTCATTAAAGATCATTGGATCAGCCCTGCTGGACTATCATTCTTTGAGGGCAGAGGCAGTGCCAAGGTGTAATGAAAAGTGTTTAGAATTCCAAAGGCCTAGGTTGAAATCCCATTTCCTCTACGTTCATGCTGTGTGAGTCTGGGAAAATTTCTTCATTCTCTGAGACTCAGTTCCCTCATCTGTGACCCAGGGGTTAATATAACCTCCCTTTGGATCTGCTATACATTGTACCAATAATGTACTGTACACCTAAAACTTGTTGAGAGTGGATCTCTGATACAACTGAGGCAGAATATTAACTAATGTAGTCAGTGTAGGAGCGTGGGCTTCGATGATGCATTCTTTGATATGGCCATTGATTAACATTTGTGGCTTAAGGGCTCCAGGGAGTAACATCCCCACAGGCCTTGTTTACTATAGGGAGTGTACCTATGCCCAGATGGACATTAATCCCTAATCCCCTGTGACTCAGTTTATGGGACAAAAAAAACAAAGAAACTATGAGACTTATAGAACATTCCCCCCCTAGGACCCTACTGGACAAGGACTGATATAAGTAACTGCATTAGGCCAATGGGAGAAGACCACATCTCTCTGGACCCCACGTTGGTACCCCCCACCCCAACTTTAAGGAATAAAAACCCCCATAGGATAATATAGAAAGGGGGGCCTCTTCTCCCCCCTCCCAGTAACCCTGGGAGCTATCTGCTTTTCTTCAATAAAAACTCTGCTTGTTTGCTGCCTGTGTGTTCACGGACTTCATTCTTCGACTGCCGTGAACAAGAACCCATATTCTGGTACCATCTTTCTGGTATCACAACTGCTATGGAAAACAGTATGCAGTTGCCTCAGAAAACTAAATATAGAACTACCATGTGATCCAGCAATCCTACTCCTGGGCATATACCCAGACAAAGATTTCACTGAAAAAGATACTTGCACCTCTATGTTCATTGTAGGAACTGGCTTAACTATTCACAATAGCCAAGATATGGAAACAACCCAAATGTCCATCAAGAGATGATTGGATTAGGAAGATGTGGTACACGGCCATAAGGGAGAACAAAGTAATGGCATTTGCAGCAACATGGATGGAACTAGAGACTCTCATACTAAGTGAAGTAGGTCAGAAGGAGAAAGACAAATACTATACGATACCACTTATATCTGTAATCTAATCTATGGCACAAATCAATGTATCTACAGAAAAGAAACAAACTCATGGACATGGAGAACAGAATTGTGGTTGCCAAGAGATGGGGGAGGGAGTGGAGGGGCTGGGAGTTTTGAGTTAGTAGATGCAAACTATTGCATTTGGAATGGATAAGTAATGAGATCATGCTGTATAGCACAGGGAACAATATCTGATCACTTGTGATGGAACATGATGGAGGATAATGTGAAAAAAAAGAATGTATATGGATGTATGTCTGGGTCACTTTGCTGTGCAGCAGAAATTGACAGAACATTGTAAATTAACTGTAATTTAAAATTTAAAAAATAAAAGAAAAAAGAGAACTTTCAATTAGTTATTACCAGCATTCATAAATTGAAAAAAGCACTAAAAAAAAGAGGGTGGATCTCAAGTGTTCTTACCACAGTAAAAAACAAACAAACAAACAAATGAACAAACAATAAAACAATCCTCCAAAGCTTCCATCTAGAGTATTGTGAGGCTTAAATGGAATCATGTAAAGTAAAATAACAACTGCACTTGGAATACAGATGGTGCTCAAGAGCCCTATTAAGTGTAGTCTACAAGTATTAATTGTGCTCCCCTCAATGTTATATAAATACTAGGAAAAAGGTATACAAGAAATTGTTACACTGGAATTGTGACTCTTGAATCACTGTTTTGCTGGTGTAGAGCATGGTACTTGGGACCTAGGAAGCTCTTAACTAATATAAATTAAATTCATCGTTATTTATTTTTTTCTTGAGACACATGTAGGTCTCAAGGGTGACAGGTAATTTAAAAAATAAATAGAAAAAAGTTCAATTTGTAACTTTAAGTAAGTCAGAGATAAGGTACAATATTGCTTATAGAAATGGAAGTGTTTCCTAGATGAGTACTGAAGTTCCTGCCATGTTAGACAGGAAAAATGAAAAACCACAGTTATGGGGGTAAAAAAACTGAGAGAAAACAAAAGAAATCTTTTGAATTACTGAGAAAGAATTATTACTGTATAATTAAATAATATGAAAATTTATCTTACTCATTGTTCTGTATATTTTACCATCGCAACAAAAACTTGTGCCTTAACATAATACTTGTTGCCCAGAAGTGTTATTTTCTTAAATCATACTCCTCTTTATACACCTATATGCAAATATACCTGTAGCTCTAATGCACATTCATTTTTCAGCCCTTTTTTTTACTCATCTGCACCTGCAAATGGGCCCACGCCAACAGAATATAAGCCAGCCACCATACGGAAAGAACTAATATTAACTCAAAGCCCACATCTCATTTGGTCTCCTTCCCAATATCTCTGCATATTTTCTCATAGGCGAGGGCTCCAGATAAATCTGTAATGCAGTGACAGCACCCAATAAGACAGAATAGAGAAAGGCCTGGTATGTTGACTGACTAGCAATCACCGATGAAAACACTGACTTCAATTCGTGAGAAAAAAGTCCCTTATATCCACAGGCATCTGATTTGCTTTTGTTTTTGTTTTTTAATCTATCAAATGAGAGACTTAGTCCTGGCCAGTATTTTGAAACCTGTCTCTATTGATCCATAGGTAGTTTCAGGAATAAGTGGGGGATATGACTGAGCCAGACAGTGGCTCTCTTCCTCTTCAACTTGGGCAGCTTCTTTTTTATGTTTTAATGATTGATTTTTTCATAAGAAGATTTTCTTTGAACAAAGTATTATACTAGAAGAATCTACTAGGGCTGGTGGTCTCAGCCTCAACTACTTAACTGATTTGCATTCATTCGGCAGGTCTTTGAGCACCTCTTTTAAAACTCTAAAATGTGTTTAAGTGCTTTGCAGTTTACAAAATGCATTACTAAATTCATGATCTGATTTCAACATGGCTGTGAGATCGATACTATCTTTCTCCTCCATTATGAAGATTAGGAAGCTGAGGCTCATTGCAAAATCATGTATCCAAAGATACAAAGAGAGTCAGTTATGTAGCTGACACGAAGCACAACTACTCTGACCCCAAGTCCAACTTGGGTGTCCCTCCCCCAACTTGAGAGGAACACACAGCCTCACCTTTGAACCTGCTCAGACTATACTGCACAAAAGAAGAGAAAGAGAAATGGAGGGCTGTTTAATCTTATTCTGCATTCCAAATGTGCTCTGAGTATTGAGGCCAATATGCTACTTGGACTTTTGCTGTTTTTTGTCGTTGTTATTGTTTGTTGTTTTTTTCTTTTATACTGTCACCATGGAATACTGTGGAACACAGTTTTGGTGTTCATTTCAGTCTCATCATCATTAGGGGATAGAAAGAAAAAAAAATCCATTATCATTTAATTTCATCCCCATTAGTAGTCAAGTCTGGCATGTCATCTACTTCTGTATTACATCTCTTAATCAAACATATTTCTGGCATTGGAATAACCATGTAAGGAGGGGGGAAAAGCCAGGCAGGATGAAGCAGAACATGTAAAAGTGGTACCATCTTATCACTAGTGGGTGGTTCTGTATCATGGAGGAGAGTGAAATTTTAGGGCACCATTTGGCTTCATGTTAAGCAACCCTGTTAATATGTTTATCGTACATATTATTATCCCCATTTAATTCAGAAGAATGAGATAAGTTAAGAAACATGGCCAAGGACACACAGCTAGTAAATGGCAGATTAAGTGTTCATATCCTAGTGTCTCCAAAGTAGTTGTTTAAGTCTGCAGTTAAAGCTAAGCTGCAGAGAAGAGATATGAACTCGTTAATCCAAGTCAAGCTAAATTTAAATATGTTGTACTTAGATCCAATACCTATTTCTTGGATTCCCACAGGGATGAATCTTGGAAAAGCAACTAGGTTTTAGCACCTAAATGAAGTACCTAATAATGAGAATAATCTCATTAGCTGATAGCTTCCTGAATTTCTGTGTTGAGAAAAGACTCTGAGGTCTTGATTCCAGAGTAGGAAAGAGTTCCATATTTAATTAGTTATGGCTGCAAGGGGTATGCAAGCTGGAGTGAGGACATGAGGGCTCCAGATTTTAGGACTTTTATCTACTGAGACCAGAAAATAATGAATGTTCATCGCAATAACTTTATAGTAATTTAACTATAAAATTCATACTAAGGGCTTGCTCCCACAGCTATTCACTAGCTGAGCCAAAAGCCACATAATCTCTAAAAACCTCTACAACTCCAGGCATCTAGGAGTTTGCTGCAAATGGCTAAGGTATCATCCTTTGCTTTCTTCAGTGAACAAAGAACAACTCAGTTTTACCAGATACAATGAACTTCCCATTCAGTACATGTGAGGTAATTATTTCTCTTTTTGACTGAAATGATGACCAGAAGCCCTCTTTTCATGGCAAAAATATGATTCTATCACAAAAAGAACAAAATAATATTTACACTTATCTAAAGTGGATCTCAGTAACTCTCCTGGCATTAGTGATGCATCTGAAGTTTCATAATCAGCAAACTAATATATCTTTCTTTTTTAATAGAACCATGCCATGGGGGGAAAAAATGAGCAAAGAGGGAAGAGGAAAGGTAACTATCAGTCTAGCAGTAGACATTCAGAATTTTATACTTAACAACCTGGAAGGAACCTCCAGATTACCTATTTCCAAAGCCTGAGTCACAGTGACCTCTGCAATGTCTGTGCAATGCTGGGCTTTCCAGCCAACTCACTCTGCCTTGTTACCCCAACATATACAGTGCTGTCCACTCATTTCCTATCGCATTCATGTAAATGCCACTTACATCACTCCAGAGATTTTTGAAGGGAAAAGTGCCCCAGAAATAAAAGGATTTATTGTTAAATACACAGTGTGTGGCCCTGGAATTAAGGTCTTCTCCCAACATCACGGCAGCAGAGGATGAGTTCGACTTGCTCATTGTATAGGAAACACAAGATCATAAAAGGGGTACAGATGCCACCTACAATTCCATTATCCAATTTTTCTTTTTTTTTTTTTTTGCTTTTTAGTCCTGCACCCGCAGCATATGGAAGTTCCCAGGCTAGGGGTCTAATCAGAGCTGTAGCTGTCAGCCTACACCACAGCCACAGCAACACCAGATCTGATCTGCGTCTGTGACCCACACCACAGGTCACGGCAACGCCGGATCCTTAACACACTGAGCGAGGCCAGGGATTGAACCTGTGTCCTTGTGGATCCTAGTTAGGTTCGTTACTGCTGAACCACAATGGGGACTCCCCCATTATCCAATTCTGACAAATGTGTATTCTTTTTTCATTTCTTTTAGACGTTAGAGAATTGAACATATTTGACATTTGAAATACATAAAATTTCTAAGTATCAAACTGCCTCTCAGTGACATGGATTTGACAAGAGAAGCCTTTATTCTGGTGTGTGTTCTGCCCCCACACCCTCCCCAACCAGCATGCCCTTAGCAGATATGAGCCAGACCAGGCTACATAATGGCAGAGATCCCTCCGGCAGGTCCTCCATGGGCTAGAAGTACAAAAATCATTAATACACAGTACTGAACAACACGACAAAACACAATAAAGGATCCACAGAAAGGGAATGTAAGGGCCTCCAGGCAACTTCAGAGCTTCAGAGTCAAAGAGAAACTGTGGGAAACTCATTGGATTTTAGAGCGGGAAGGGGCCTTAAAGTGGTATTATTAAGGCTTTAGGTTCAGTTGGTGGGCTTAAACCTTAGCTCTGCCCATACTGGCTGTGCCATTCACAGTTGACATATGTATGCCTTTTAACATGGTGTCACGGTAGCTGTTACCATCTCTACCAACCTCTTTGCATTAGAGATGAGGAACTTGGTAAAAGAGGTGAAGTCTAGTCTAAGGCAACGCAATAAGCTGAGTGGATGCTAAGTGAACAAAATGGTCCCCAGGAGGGCAGCAGCCTGATTTTGTTGACTGGCCAAGATATTTCCCATGTGCAGGGCTCTGCATCTTTGGCTATTCAGGATGCCTGCTATGAAACTCTTTTCCCCCTTATAGGAGGCCACACATCAGCAATATTCCTTCATAGGAATGAACTCATAAAGTTCACAGAATCTGTTTATTCTGCCCTTGAGGCAGACTGAGGTAGTTGTGAAGTGAAGTGAAATGAAATTTAATTCAGCTCAGCCTTTGTTTATGTAAGTCCTTACAGTAGCACTGCACACCACTTTGCTTTTTACTTCTGTTTTACACTTTACATAAAATCATCCATTCTATCCATTCATTTATCAAACATTTTTTGTGTACTTACTATGAGCTAAGACTATACTTGATCTTATAAGCACCACAAAAACAGATATAGCTGGCATCTCCACGGTCCCACTAATAAAGGAGCATACAATGTTACTAATGGAGATGGTTCAGATGTACCTCAAAAGGCTTGGATGGAAGATTTGAAGAAACAGTGTTTGGGGCAGAACTATGGCTTTGGAATCAGATAAACCCAGTTCCTTCACTGGTGCCACACTTCTATTCTATAAAATAAAGATAACTATAGCACCTTTTAATGAATTCTTATAGAATTTTTGTGATGATTTTTAAAAGATGATGCATATAAATCACTCCACAAAATGTTTGGCAGCTAGTAAGCACTCAATAAATGTTTGCTACATATCTAGTTTAAGTAGTGAGTTCAGAATCGATTTGGATATTTCAGTTCATTTGAAACACAAGTCAGGAGGTAAGGTGTTGTTCAGTTACACTGAAGCCAGAAATTAAGTTGTTCTTAAACCATTTGGGGGGAAGTCTGCTAACTACTCACTATTTCAAGTGCTGAGTTGAACAGAGTTCCATTTTAAGAAACTTAATCAGGCAAATGGATGGATTGGAGAGGAAAGAGAATAAAGTCTAGAAGACTAGTCATAAAAATAATCTTGGCAAGAGTTAGTGGAAACTTAAGGTTAAGTCAGTACAATAGACATAAAAAAATAACAAAGAAGCAGTCTAAGGATAATGAGACACCACTGGAGATAGAGAATAAAATGTAGGAAATTACATGTGCATTCAAGATTTCAAATATAGTGCCTAGAAAAGTAGAGTATTCAGGGTAGGCAAAAGAATCAAGAAGGAAAGACAAAGGGTCCAATTTCCCCCTTTTTAGCATGTAGTTTTATAGTCAGGGCTTCTGAGTGTCAAGAAAACATTCAATACATATCCTTTCTTAAGTCCAAGTTAAACAATTTTCCAAAAAGGCAGCTTCAGCCGAATCAGAATTCAAATGTAGGCATGTTCAGGCAATATCACTTACTGTTTTGTGCTATTTGCTCTGACACCTATCACAGAATCTCCAGCCTCATCGTTTGCTCTCTTGAAAGAACTGATGATGTAGGTTGAAGTCATAAGAATTCATAACTTCATGCCAATTCCTTGAAGATAATATTACATGTGCTAGGGCACTATAGTTCAATATGAGCGTGTCTGAGTTCATGAATGAATGCCGACTTGACTGATTCGGTAGTAATCCACAAGAGCTTTTGTTCTTGACAGAGAACATAAGTTAAAGGGGACATTTTAGTGCTTCTAAATCTAAAAACTACGCATCCACCCTCCTTTCCATTTACCCTACCTACAAATAACCCTTAGAGCTTACCTATCATGTACTGAGCGCCGGCTGTATGCCAGTCATTTTACAAAGCATGGTAGAGCCTGTATCTCCTATCATCCTAGCCTCCCCATCAGGTAATTATCTTCCCCATTTAACACAGCAATGGATTGAGACTCAGATGGGCAGACTAGACCAAGATCACTCTAGCAGCTAGTGGCAGAGCCATGATTCACATCAAACGGGTGAAAATAACATGTTTGAGGGTGGAACTGGGGACTAGAAAAACTAAGGAAGAATAAATTATATTCCAGTGTTTAAAAGCACTCATTAGCTGTGAATGGCAATTAACACACCAATCATGGTATACTGCCTCTTGCTATCTTTTCATAACATGTTGAAAGAAAATCTAATTTTATTAATTTTAAAACTCAAGAGAAGGATGACTATTTGACCCTAATCTTTAGGAGGCACTGCAAAGATACTGACAATTACATAGTCTTCCTTGAGATGAAGGTGAAGCTTGTGGTCTAATCAGCAGGTCACACAGTGAATCCTTTTCTTCTAGGAGTGGCTAATAGACATGTGTGTGTGCAGAGTTTTCCCCCAGATTCACAAGTCCTAACCCTCAGCATCACAGACATGACTGAATTTGGAGATAGGGCCTTAGAGAGGGATGTAAGTACCATGAGATCATGAGGGAGGACCATAACCCAACAGAACTGGTGTCTTCAGATGAATAGGAAATTTTTAGCAGAGATAAGCACAGAGAAAAGACCTAGTGAAGACAGAGAAGGTGGCCATCGACAAGCCAAGGAGAAGGGTCTCAGAAGAAACTAATTCTGTCGACACCTTGACCAGTGAATTTCAGCCTTCAGAAGAGGGAGAAAATAAATTTCTGTGTTTAAGCCACCAAGTCTGGGTACTTTGTTATGGCAGCCTTAGAAAACTGCTATAGCATTCTTGGATTCATCCACATTCCAGGACCTGGTCTCCCTTGTGAGGGAAAACTCATCAGCGTATTGACTAGATGGACAAAACAGTGACAAGAAATGCATTGGAGGCTTGGAGATTTAGTGACAAGGCCTGAATGGTCTCTTAGATTTCAACAAAACAGAGGAAAGGGATAAACGATCTGGTCTGTAGTGTTGCTTTCATTTTATTAAGTCTCCAGACATCTATGCAAGGGAGTCATGAGACATTTGACACAGAACTGGAACTCCATACACCTCTCACTGCTCCTCTGCTTGACCAGAGGGTCCACATCACTTTCTCTCTCTCCTCTGAAGAGCCAGGGGGCTGTCAGGCTTTTCTCTATGAAAATCGTTCCTGACACTCTCTGTACCATTGAGTCTACTTCTATATAGAGTCTAGCCTGGCCTCACCCTAATGGCTGTCTTCTCATTCTGCTTTTGTAGTTGAAGCTGAAGCTAGTGTCAGAAAATGAAGTGGTCTAAACAGGATCAGCTTGAACTACTGCTTAGTTACACTGACACAGTCTCACAGATTTAAAGTTTTCTGTCTTTATGTCTTGCTGCTGGATCTCTAGCCATTGTTCTTGTCTCTTTGATAAATGTGCCGTTTTTTAAAACTGATCTAAAATATAAAAAGCAATGATTTATGTTTATGGAGTATCTTTGATAAGTCTAGTATTTCATATTATTAGCTCTAATTCTCAACTCTATGCTAAAGATTAAGTATTAACATTTCCATTTTATGGTGAGATCCCAAAGATCATAAAGAGGCCATAATGGAGCAGAAATTGGAACAAAGTTCTGATAGTAAAGCCCCACCTTTTCTCATTGGACATGCGTTTTTTAATTATGGTCATTCTCGCATCACTATCATAACTTTCACCATACCTGCATAATATCTGTACTATTATCTATTGAATATTTTTCTTTACATAGGCTCCAATTTTTACCTTAACATTGTCTTAAGCAATATGCAATAGCCATACCTTTATACAACTACATGTTTAAAATATGCATTAAAATGAATATAACCTTACAAAACATTTTACAAGAATATGCTAAAATAAATCAGCATACAAGTCTAGAATAAAACATGATCATCCATGTAGCAGCTAAAATTATCTGTGAATCATCATTGGTATATATATCATACTCTGTGAAATAGTGTACTACAAATTGATACCACTTATGAAGAGAATAACCCAGGGCACAGCCCAGCACAAGCCTTGCTTGATGTTCTCCCAGAAGCTACTACATACAGATGTGAAGCAAGTTGTACAGACACCTGGCAGTATCTTCAAATCCATAGCTTTGACTGATGGCTATGGCAGGCTACATACACTATTTTTGAAGCAACATGCTCCATTCTCCTTTTTCTTCCTGCTGATTCTTCAGCTGTTCAGTCCTTCTTGATATTAACATGGGAATGAGAAAACCAAACCAGGGCCAGAGGCGCACAGCTGCTTAGATGCAGGAGGGCTGGCCCTGTAAGGCTAACCGAGTGTGTGCAGTTCGTGCAGAGGTCAGCTTCTTGACAGGAACAGTGAAAAGATGTCAGGTATGAAGAGGAGGACGCAGCTGGTCCACCTGATGAATCTTGTGCCAGTTTCCAAAAATATCTCCCTCCCTGCCTGTCTCTGAAGTCAAAAGATCTGCTACAATAAATACATCGCTGTGAAATGTTTTTCAAATTTAAAGAGCCATCTATTAGGTCGTAAATAACTTGTAGGAGAAGTAACACTATAAGTTACCATTAACTAGAATTAAGCTAGTAGCTTCCAGGTGGTAATTAGGGAAGTATGAACAGAAGGGTAGGATGAGGGATAAGGGAAGGATATGCTAACAATGTAGGAGTGTGTCAAAGAAAACCATCTCCTAGGAGTTCCCGTTGTGGTTCAGTGGGTTAAGAACCCAACATAGTGTCCGTGAGGATGCAAGTTCTATCCCTGGCCTTGCTCAGTGGGTTAAGGAACTGGCATTGCCACAAGCTGTGGCACATGTCGCAGATGCGCCTTGGATCTGGTATTGCCATGGCTGTGGTGTAGGCTGGCAGCTGCAGCTTCAATTCGACCCCTAGCCCAGGAATTTTCATATGCCCCAGATGCAGTGTATTAAAGAAAAAAGAAAGGAAAATGATCTCCTTCCCTCCCTCCAGGCTCCCTGGACATGTCTCACCCTCTATGGGCCTATTCCTCTGATCTGGGGTTTTCCTTTGTTGTCAGACACCCTCTCACCTGGACCACCAGAAGCTTCTCCAGTATATTCCAGGACCCCTGCTTGTAAGGGTAGTATCTGTTTAGTGCAAATTAATCTGTTGTCGTGAGACATGTTTCTACAATATTTTCTTAGCCTCTTAGCTGAAAACTCTATCCTGTCCTGCTTTACTTTACCCCATCTTCCTGCTTGAAAAGTAGTCGCAGTGCTGGTAAATGACTTAAGCTTAAGAACAAAGACTAAAGGCATAAGTTATTCATAGGGTCAGCTAAATGAGGACTGAATGCGTTGGTCTAGGCACTCCGGACCTGTGCAGATTGGCACGCCATTTGCACAGCATGATACATCCTCTTAAGAATAAAAGAGGAGCCCCGTGGCCTCAAGGGGTTTATGAGGGGTTGTTAGCTGGATATGCATTAGCAAGAACAGAGGTGCAAACCTAGGCATGTGGGGTTGCTGCAAGATAGGCATGTGTCTGCAGAAGCACAATGGTGATTCTCTAGATGCTACGCATAGATAGCTGACACCAAGCTTTCTCAAATGCTAATGATTGTTAAATGCCTAAAGGTTAGAGTAAAAGCTTAATCAGCCACTGGCTAAGTGACTTTTAAAATAACTTAAAAAAAACCTCTATCCTGTATCTACAAACCCCTTCTCACTTGACGTAATCCTAAAAAAACACAATAAAAGCAGTGTGGTTTCTTAAGGCAGTGCTCTTGGTCCCTGAGACCTTGAGTTCCCTGGTTCCCACCTTTACTTAAGATAAATGTCTCTGTGTCTTGTTTTATGTTAACTTTTTTCCTTAAGTTTCACAGCACCCGTTCTTCAGCCCCATCCTGCTGAGTTGGTCTCAGCAGTCTGTGTGGTCTATTTTTTAAAAGTTAACGAAATCTTAGACCACATTGACACAAAAGTAGTTTCCAGATCAAGGGAGCTAACATTCTGCTGTGTTGGACCCAAGTCAGAGCAAATGTTTTACACTCCGTTCTGGCATTTGTGAGAGTTAATTTTATGGCAATTTGGTTAGACTATAGTACCCAGTTATTTCATAAAATGCTAATTAAACCATCGCTGTGAAGGTATTTTACAGATGTGGTTAACTTTAAGCAGACTACCATTGATAACATGGGTTGGTGGGCCTTGCCTAACCAAGTGAAGGGCCTAAGAGCCCAAACTGAGGTTTCCCAGGAAGAAGAAATGCTGCCTAAAGACTGCAGCATCAATTCCTGCCTGAGTTTCAGACTGCTGGGGCCTGATTTACAGACTATGGACTCACTGACAGCTGCATGAGCCAATTCCTTAAAGTTACACATATAAATATAAATAAATACATAAATATATATATATAGTGCTTCTCTGAAGAGCCCTGAGTGACAGATACATCACCCAAACAGAGCATGTGTGGGAGGAAAGCAGCCAAGACTGCAAGCGATCTGGAAACCAGGAAGGTCTGGAAATTATAGTATGTGAGGAATGGTTAAAGGCACTACAGATATTCAGTCTGGAAGAAGATCTAAATGTGATCAACAGCTGCCTTCATACACTTGGAGGTTTCAGAAATGTAGAAGAGAGATCAGCCTTGTTCTTTGTTGCTCCCCAGGAAACAAAACTGGACGCTAAGGTTAGAAGTTAAAGTAGATAGATTTGGGATCAATACACACAAGAACTCATTAAACATTTGAGCTGTATTAGCTCCCATGGACTGGCTTTCATATGTGCTGAGAGACTAGAATGGGTTCTCCTTGATTACATGATAAATGAAAGGGTGTGACCCAGAGGTTCCTATCCAGCTTGAAGTTTCAAGACCATAGCCACCATTTACTGAGTACTCCCTATGCGCCAGGCGCTGTGCTCAGCACTTGGATATTGGATTTCATTATGTCATCCTCCCAACTCCTAAGGTGTCCTTAGTAGCCTTACTTTAAAGACAGGAAAACATAAGCCTGTTTGGAAGCTCAGTAACTGGTCCAAAGTCATCCATTAAGGAGATTTTCAAAGCTAGTTTTCAAACCCAGGCCCATCTGACACTTCAGGCTCCCCTGGGAAGCCACTGTATTTGAGGGCAAATTCTACATGGAAACACTCTCCTTACCCTGTGATATAGTAGGAGTCAAAATCACATGCGTGGGCTACAAGTCACAGTTCAATCCTTAGCACCTGCTAATTATGCATTTATCTGCTTTCAGTCCGACATAGTGAATTCATCAGTGATGGGGCCATGCTTTACTTGACAAAGCACTGAAAGTGAAAGAATTGTATTCTTTCATTAAACAAATACCAGTGGATCACAGGTACAAGTTATCTAGCAATATAGCTATAAACAAGACAGACGTGATCCTAGTCCCATCAAGAAATTTGCATCTACAGAGAAGGCAAATATTAAATTAAAATACATTGGTATTTAATTATAATTATCATCAATGCTGACAAGGAGAAAAGAGTGCTCTGAGAGTAACAAGTGGGTCCTAATCCCATCTGGAGGGACAGGGAATATGATACTCAGTAAGTAATTTCCAGGGTAGGAGTCAGAGGGTGTGCAGTGCCCAGGTGTAGTGTACAGCAAAGCTCTGAGGAATGAAACCACTCGGAGCACTGAAGAAGTGAAAGAATGCCAGGGTGGCTGATTTCTTATGAACAAAGAGGGCAGCAGCCTAAGATGCAGCTAGAGAGACACACAGAGGTCTCTTCATGCAGGACCATGTAGAGTATGTAATTTTATAAATTAACAAATGAATAAGAACAGAGATAACTTGGTGGCTTGGGACATCCCAGTCACATAGACCTGAGACACAGCTGCACATGGGGCTTGGGTGGTATTACACCTGAGACTGCTCTTCTGGGAGAATCCTGTTTGTAAGGCTGGCCCTCAGGACACTTGGACATTGAGAAGATTCCCACCATTCCCAGAACTGATGAGAGTGTCTCACTGTGTCTAAATTGTTTGTACAAATAGTACGGTTTTTGCTGAATGCCTGCTTTCTTTCTGGGAGTTTGGAAATTTTTGTACAGGCTAGGTAGTGGGTGCCTACACGACTAGTCCCCAGTAAAAACCCTGGGTAGTGAGTGTCTAATAAGCTGACATGGTAGATAATATTTCACAAATATTTTCACAACTCATTGCAGGGGGATTAAACACATCCTGTGTGACCCTACTAGGAAAAAACACAGAAGCTTGTATCTGGTTTCCTTCAAACTTTACCTTGTGTATCTAGTTCTGTTGCTGATTTTGCTTTGTGTCCTTTCCCTGTGACAAATCTTAGCCATGATGATGGCTGCCTAAGACTTGTGTTTCTAGTAAATCAGCAGACTTGGTGGGATGGGAGAGAGTGGTCTGGGGACCCCTGATCCAGGGCTTGTGACCTTGCTGACCTCAAAGCCTAGAATGACCATGGAATCAAAGCTTCCCCTCTGATCATAGAAGGTCTTACAAAGGTGGGCTGGAATGGGGAAATCTCACCTCACTACTCTAAGGTCTAGAAGTGTCTGCAGTGAGCCACAGATGAGTAATGAAAATTTAAAGACATATACTAACTTCCAAAAAATATTCACAATAAATATTAAACAACCACCTGCAATCCCCAGTGCCACTGCCCCGAATCTGCCAGAAATATGCCATCTTACCCTCAGGAGTTCAGAAAACCAATTTAGTAATGCTCTATGGCTTTAATCTATTCGCCCTTTATTAAAATGCAGGATGTGCCAATGAGTGTAATAAGGTGGTCTTAAGGGCATTTTTGTTTTATATCTTTATATTAAGCCAGCCAATGTTATAGCCTAAATGGCCTCTTTCTCTTATGTTTTCAATGTATTACTCAAGACCAAAGAAATTCAGTCATTTCTTTGCACTTTATAGTCTGTTAATTGCAAGAACTATCAATACAAACATACTCAAAAACCACACACAGGCAAATTTTATAAAATATGTGCCAACTTCACCAGTACCAGTAAAGCGATGCTTGAAATTGTGAATATTGTTTACTAAATACTTTTGTTTCTTTGAGTAAATGAAAATCTAATATACCTATGCTTACATTCCCAGGAGAGAAAGAGCAAATAAAATATTGACGAGATAAGAACTGGCATGGAAAACAAACTTGCTTTCTAAAGTAAACAATCAAAAAACACAACTGGTCTATCTCTGGACTCTAGCCATTTTGCTCACACTACCAAGCAGATCTAAATTCCTATCACAACACTTACTTTCCTCCCATGAACTGCCACTTGGGAGAGAGAGAAAGCTCTCATACCTGACATCTCTCAGGAGCCTGACATGCTTTTCCTATGGAGATCCTCATTGACATAGATCTACAAAATTCCTTCACCTTTGCCAAGTTAGAATCCTTTTATGAAATCAATAAATATTTACTGGGCAGCTACTTCATGCAAAACATATGCTGTGTCCTGACAGTGACATAGCCCTTGATAACTAAAAACATCAGCCCCAGGTGTGTAATTACATGTTGCAATACAATGAAACAAAGGCTATGCCATTAAGTAAGAAAGGGAGATTAATGTTATGAGTTTAGAAAGGAAAGAACCTTCCGTGTATGTAAATGTCTTTACAGGAATGATCTACACTGAGATGTGAGGACTGGGGGCATGCAACGCACCAAGGTGGGAGATTATTTCTAAAGGAGTTGGAAATGTGCACAGATGCACATGCAGGAGATAATGAGTAGACTAAGGTGGCTGAGGGGGAACTGTATTTAAGGAAATAATGCAAGAGAAGATTGGGTAGGTAACTGCATCCAGGCTGAGGACAGCCTAGCATGCAGTCTAAGAAGGCTGGCATTCCTCTACGCTGGGGAGGGAAGACCAGCAAAGGTGTCTGCGGAGCAGAGGACTTTTGCTTTCAATGTGGCATTTGTTGATGCTTCACTGGGAGGAATAATATAAGAAGGACAAAAAGGAAGAGAGGTATAGAAAAGGCTATACATCATGGATATAGGGATCTGGAAAAGATCTGGAATGGAAGGGAGGCATATCATGCCTACTGAAATGAGAAGAGATCAAATTAGGTTGCAAACACAGGAAGTGGTGGAAAAAAATGGATATGAGAGGTTAAATGAGGGCACAGCCAATAAGCACTGCAAACACTTTATGATATAGAAAGCCCATAAAAGAAGTTTCAAAATGTTGCCTTTAATACCACATGTGTATAAAGTACTAAAATCCTAATTCATAATCTTAATTATAATTGTAACAAAACAAGGAGTTCCCATTATGGCTCAGCAGCCTAACAAATCCAACTGGCATCCACGAGGACGCGGGTTCAATCCCTGGCTTCGCTAAGTGTATTGAAGGTCTGGTGTTGCCGTGAGCTGTTGTGCAGGTTACAGACATGGGTTAGATCCCGTGTTGCTGTGGCTCTAGACTAGGCAAGAGGCTGCAGCTCCGATTCTACCCCTAGCCTGGGAAACTCCACATGCCACAGGTGCAGCCCTAAAAAGACAAAAAGACCAAAAAAAAAATTAAACCTTTGCAGACTGGGATTGTGTCTCAAATACCTGGGGGAGGAGGGCGTGGCATACCACAATTGTTCCAAAACTAAAATGGATATGTAGATATATTAGAAAGAGGATAATTTGAAAAAAAATATGATAATTCTAGTTTAAAACCTGGTGAATTATAGTTGAAATGTCTAGCAGGAATTGCTTATGTATAACAGGTTTTACTGTCCTTAGGTAATAAGGCTTGTAAGCAATTGATAGGTCGGGTCTTAGATGCTATTTTGTAGGTGACGTGTATACAAAATTCTGGAATAATAAGCCATGCCATAAAACTGAGTTTTATTGTTAAAGGTAATAGAATCTCAAAGCTAATGGATGAAGAAAACATGTTCAAGTAGGATTTTCAAGTAAGGGTGACTTTTCATGCTAAATTACTGAAAATGCCTCTAACTGATTTAAAGTTCTTTCAGCATTATATGTCTTTGAAGCTCTGTAACCTCCTAAGTCTCCAAAGCCTTGAAATCATTCTGCACACAAGCACAAAATTAATCCTCCTTAACTACCACTTTGATGAATGAATGAATGAGAGCTCTCACTCCTGGGAGATGTGATGCTTCTAACTGGCTGAGTCATATGGTCCAATCATGATGAGAGAATTCTATGTCTCTGTCACTCACCCCACCTTTCTAAACATCCCACTAACATATTCTAAAGACTTTGAGGGCGTATCATTAAGTTAAGTGAATTCATTTTAAAATATTAAAAATATCTATTGCTGCTCATTGCAAAATATCACTTAAAACATTTCCCTCATCACCTCAATTACCTAAAGGAATCCTTGAATCCAGGAGATTAAGTAATTAAATTTATACAACATGTCTGTGATGGCCACATGGGCAAGAAGAAGAAATGATACTTGGAAGTGGGATAGCAAAGGAAAAAAATCACAAATTCAAACGCAGACATACGAACTGACCCAGAACGGCCATTTGGGATTTACGTGGAGGGAAAAATTGCTATACCTTCACCAATGCTTTTTGAGAATTATCAATTGTACATACAGTGGTCACCCCCAAGCCACCCAGAGTACAGTGTTTTGTTTCAAAAGGGACAGAAATATATAATATATTTGAAAAATGTTCCTCCCATGTGTTTAAAGTTAAAGGAAATAACTTTCAGCTTTTAAAGTTATAAAACTCAGTCTTCTGAAAAAAAACTCACCAAAGTGAAATATTTTATATCCTGATGACAATAATATCTAAGCAAGATTTGACTTTGTGACACATTATTAAAATATTGACAAACTTGACACTTGAGAAATGTTAAGTTTCCTGAGAAATTAAAGTAGGGTCTGATTTTCAAACTGACAGACACAATCCAAAGAAATGAATTCCGTGCAGACTTTTCAAGAAGTTGCCCATTAACATGAGACATCAAACTGTAACAAACTCCATGATGCAGGCCTTTCCAGCCATAAATAATAGATTCTAAAAATGTTTTGTAAATGGGATTTTGACAGATGGGGTGCCATTTTTAAGTTGTGCTGATATACTTTAGTGACAGCTAGGGACAGAGAGGGTCCCCCACAGCCTTATATGCAGAGCAGGGTCACATTTCATGCTTCTGTCTAATTAACCATTCTGCATTTTAGCATAACAGACACACACTGATAAATCATTCCTGACTAGCACTGAAGGCTGTTGCATATTAAATTACTTTTTTTTTTAAGGTAAGGAAATCAGGGCTGAATGTCATTTACTCTTCAGAATTTTTCCTGTGTGGCTTATCCTAAAGTTTTCCCCTTGCCAGTCTTCCCCCTCCCCCTGTTCCCCCTTTATATCTCATCTCACCACAAGGTCCTGCCTTTGTTCACCTCTCCGTAACTCTAAACTCCTACAATTCATTCATAGTGTTCTATGGGTAATGTTTAAAAGAAAACTGTTTCTATTTAGGGGTTGGTGCTGTGGTGCCATATCTCAACCCAGAAAGCATTAGAGCAGTTCTGTCAGCCCTTGCAATTCCCACTGTACAAAAGCACTTTGAAGATGGACAAGAATATACTCCAGAGGCCCAAAGCTTGACAGCAAATATCTGTAGAAGTCAAGGATCACTTGCAAAGGCTTGAAACAAAGAAGGAGGCAGTGAACTTCCAGCTTTCTTATACTGTGTACAGTATTTTAAAATAACATTTACTTTGTTTTTGACTATCAGAGTAGCAGACATACTCTGCAGAAAATTTGGAAAACAGAAAAGCACAAAGCAAAAATAAAATTACGCATATTGGAGAATTCAGAGTTGACTACTGCAGACATTTTAGTATATAACCATGTTTTACCATTGAAAACATCTCAATGGCATTTATTTATTTGAGGCTCATGGTCATGTAAAAAAGTTGGCAGAAACAAAGCCAAGAATACCTTCTCTTATATTTCCTGAAAACATGGACCTATAAATGGTTGGGTGCTCATTCTCCACTAGACATTCATCATCATTTCAAAGAAAGAAATGGCAGTGAAAGCATTTGATGTTGGTGTCTCATTGTATGGCTGACTTCACTTAACATGATAGCTTCTAGGTCCATCCATGTTGCTAAGAATGCCAGTATTTCATTCTTTTTAATGGCTGAATAATATTCCATTGTGTATTGTATGTACCACATCTTCTTGATCCACTCCTCTGTTAATGGACATTTAGGTTGTTTCCATGTCTTGGCTATTGCAAATAGTGCTGCAATGAACATTGGAGTACATGTGTCTTGGAGTCATGGTTTTCTCTGGATAGATGCCCAAGAGTGGGATTGCTGGATCAAATGGTAGTTCTATTTTTAGTTTTCTGAGGAATCTCCATACTGCTTTCTACAGTGGTTGCACCAATTTACAATTCCACCAACAGTGTACTAGGGTACCTTTTTCTCCACACCCTCTCCAGCACTTATTGTTTGTAGACTTTTTGATGATGGCCACTCTGGCTGGTGTAAGATGGTACCTCATAGTGTTTTTTTTTTTTTGTCTTTTTGCCATTTCTTGGGCCACTCCCGTGGCATATGGGAGGTTCCCAGGCTAGGGGTCTAATCGGAGCTGTAGCTGCCAGCCTACGTCAGAGCCACAGCAACGGGGGATCCGAGCCACGTCTGTGACCTACACCACAGCTCACAGCAATGCCGGATCATTAACCCACTGAGCAAGGGCAGGGACCGAACCCGCAACCTCATGGTTCCTAGTAGGAATCGTTAACCACTGCGCCACAACAGGAACTCCTTCATAGTGGTTTTGATTTGCATTTCTGTAATAATGAGTGATGTTGAACATCTTTTTATGTGTTTCTCGGCCATCTGTATGTCTTCTTTGGAGAACTGTCTGTTTAGATCTTCTGCCCATTTTTTGATGGGGTTTTTTGTTTTTTTGGTATGGAGCTGCAGAAGGTGTTTGTAAATTTTGGAGATCAATCCCTTGTCAGTTGATTCACTTACAAAGATTTTCTCCCATTCTGTGGGTTGTCTTTTTGTTTTGAGTTTCCTTTGCTGTGCATAAACTTTGAAGTTTGATTAGGTCCCATTTGTTTATTTTTGTTTTTATTGTCAATACTCTAAGAGGTGGATCTGAGAAGATGTTGCTGTTGTTTATGTCTGAGAGTGTTTGGCCTATGTTTTCCTCTAAGAGTTTGATAGTGTCTGGTCTTGTATCTAGGTCTTTAATCCACTTGGAGTTTATTTTTGTGTATGATGTTAGGGAGTGTTCTAATTTCATTCTTTTCCATGTGGCTGTCCAGTTGTCCCGGCACCACTTATTGAACAAGCTGTCCTTTCTCCATTGTATATCCTTGCCTCCTTTGTCATATATTAGTTGGCTGTAGGTGCGTGGGTTTAATTCTGGGCTTGCTATCCTGTTTGACTGATCTCTATTTCTGTCTTTGTGCCAGTACCACAAGGTTTTGATGATTGTTGCTTTGTAGTATAGTCTGAAGTCCAGGAGCCTGACTCCTCCAGCTCCATTTTCCTTTTTCAGGATGTCTTTGGCTATTCTGAGTCTTTTGTGCTTCCAAAGAAACTTTAAAATATTTTGTTCGAGTTCTGTGGAAAATGTCTTTGGTAATTTGAGATGGATTGCATTGAATCTGTAGATTGCCTTAGGTAGTATAGTCATTTTGATAATATTAACTCTTACAATCCACAGGCATGGTATTTCTTTCCATCTATTTGTGTCATCTTTGATTTCTTTCATCAGTGGCTCATAGTTTTCAGAGTACAGGTCTTTTGTCTCTTTAGGTAGGTTTCCTCCTAGTATTTTATTCTTTTGGATGTGATGGTAAACGGGATTGCTTCCCTAATTTCTTTTTCTGCTCTTTCATTGTTGGTGTATAGAAATGCTGTCGATTTCTGTGTATTGATTTTGTATCCTGCAACTTTGCCAAATTCGTGGATGAGCTCTAACAGTTTACTGGTAGAGTCTTTAGGATTCTCTAGGTATAGTATCATGTCATCTGCAAATAGCGATAGTTTTACTTCTTCCTTTCCAATTTGGATGCCTTTTATTTCTTTTACTTCTCTGATTGCTGTGGCTAGGACTTCCAGAACTATGTTGAAGAGTAGTGGCAAGAGCAGACATCCTTGTCTTGTTCCTGATCTCAGTGGGAATTCTTTCAGCTTTCACCATTGAGAATGATGTTTGCTGTGGGTTTGTCACATATGGCCTTTATCATGTTGAGGTAGGTTCCCGCTATGCCCACTTTCTGAAGGGTTTTTATCAGAAATGGGTGTTGGAAGTTGTCAAAGGCTTTTCTGCGTCTATTGAGAGGATCCTATGGTTTTTATTCTTCAGTTTGTTAATGTGGTGTATCACACTGATGGATTTGCGGATATTGAAGAACCCTTGCATCCCTGGGATAAATCCCACTTGATCATGATGTACAATCCTTTTAATGTATTGTTGGATGTGGTTTGCTAGTATTTTGTTGAGGATTTTTGCATCAATGTTCATCAGTGACATTGGCCTGTAGTTTTCTTTTTTTGTGGTATCTTTGTCTGGTTTTGGTATCAGGGTGATGGTGGCCTCATAGAATGAGTTTGGGAGTATCCCTTCCTCTGACATGTGGAATCTGAAAAAAGGACAGACTGAACTTCTTTACAGAACAGATGCTGACTCACAGACATTGAAAAACTTATGGTCTCCGGAGGAGACAGTTTGTGGGGTGGGGGATGTGCTTGGGCTTTGGGATGGAAATCCTGTGAAATCAGATTGTTATGATCATTATACAACTACAGATGTGATAAGTTCATTTGAGTAATAAAAAAATAAAGTAATTAATGCAAAAAAATAATAAAAGAATAAAATGTAAAAAAAAAAGAATGATGAGGCCAAATTATTCTTAGACATTTTAATATCCAAAAACTGGCCCACACCTTGAATTTGAAAACTCTATTGTCATAACTTTTCTAACATTCCAAATAAATCTATCCCAATTACAATATTAAAGTTTATATGTTACCTATGCTATTTCAAAAAATAAATAAATAAAATAAAATAACCCTGTTAAAAACAAACAAACAAACAAACAAAAACAAAGAAAGAAATAGCAGAGCATAATGATGAAGAATATGGTTGTGGAACCAAACTTATAGACTTTAAACTGGCAAACAAATTAATTTCTTTGTACTTTCTTTTCCATATAAATAAAATGGAATGATAGGAGCAACAACAAATTAAATTAAATTTTTTGTTAAGGTTCACAGCTGAACAGATTTTATTCTTCTAACCACCTATTCCTATATGGAGTATCCTAAAGGTTTCCCCTACCAGTGTTTCCTGGCCCCTATTCTCCTTTTCAACCAATTTCACTATTGTGTCCAGTCTTTGTTCTCCTCTCTGTACTAAAAAGTTAACTCCTATAGTTCATCCATTCTTAGTGTTCTTTATGGAGTGATTATGAAAATAAAATGAATTAATATGTAAAGTACTTAGAATAGTGGCCAGCACAAAGTAAGTAGTCAATTCACATTTTCTTTTATAAGGACTGCAGATCCTGGCAAGGGCATGTTCCCTGCCAAGGGCTCTTACTAGACCACTTTCACATGCTAGTTTCAAAGTCCTTAAGATATCAATTACTAGATACTAAGACTTCCATATTCTGGCCCCATCCCTGCCACAAATAAATATGTGAACTTGGTAAGCCATTGCAATCCTTTGGATCATGATTTCATCATTGGTAAAATGAAAGTGCTAGGCTCATTTAGAGGTGATCAGAAGCTCCTTTGACATAGCACTTTGTTTACAATTTTGAGGAGGGGTTTACTGACTATTGGAAGTTAAAGGGTCTCTTCTAGAGGCTCCAGGTTACAAATCCTCATGTTACATAACCCCTAGTGGTTCTTCAAGCTCTGACATTCTGTGGTGGTCAGTCCTATAGAGATGGTCTCTCATTCACATGATTTCTGACCTGACTATGGTGGAAATAAGAAGTAAAAGGTAGGTTTGGGAAACAATTCTTCCTCACTGACAATTTCTCTGATTTCTGTCTCATTGGAGACAGAGAGATTCCTAATTAAATCCCTCGCATATACTTTCAATTCCTGGTACACTCAGGATTTGGGACTCCAACAGCACCTATTTATATGCTAATTTTCTACAGAGACCTATAGTCTTTCTTAATCCCCAAAGCACAGAGATATTCAGCCTCATATTTTGCTGCATCCACTGGCATCTAAGGCAGCCTTAACACAGCCATGGTGCAAAGTGCTCGGGAGAACAAAGCCCAGCCCAAAGCACTACACAGAACCAAGTGGTAACAGGGTCAGGGAATGCTGATGATTCTTACCAAACATGATGCTCTACACAAATTATTTATGCCTCTAGGGACTGCTGGGTCTCAAAGTGTGGTCCAGGGGTCACTGCCCTCAAACCATCTGGAGTGGATGTTCAAAATGAGAACTGCCAGCCAGGACCTCTATGTTCCATTCATGTGAATGGCCATGATGGAGTTGGGCTCCCAGGGTATCAGTGTTCCAACAATTCACTGCCGACATGTGATAAGAACTCATGAGAATGCAATCTAGGCATCTGCATTCTCAAAGGCATCAAGTGATTCTCTTGTACTCTGAAGTTGAGAACCTCTGGCATAGGAAAACTTACTTGCCAGCATATGAAGGAAGGAGATAGTCTTAAGGATAACCAATATTTAAGAACTGATACTGCTTCCACCGTGGTGATGTCATACGAATCCACCCACCAGACTATACAAAGCAGAGATTACCACGGAAGCACTGTAGAAGCTCCCAAAGCTTTGGTTTTCTCTGAAAATCCAGAATAATAATGTCTACCTTAAGAGTAGTCAAAGGAGCTCCCATTGTGGCTCAGTGGTAATGAACATAACATCCATGAGGATGTGGGTTCGAACCCTGCCCACTCAGTGGGCTGAGGATCCAGTGTTGCTGTGAGCTGTGGTGTGGGTCGCAGATGCAGCTGGGATTTGGTGTTGCTTTGGCTATGTAGGTCAGCAGCTGCAGCCCCGATTCAACCCCCAGCCTGGGAAATACCATATGCCGTGGGTTCTGCCCTAAAAAGACCAAAAAAAAAAAAAGAGAGTAGTTAAGGATTTACCTAAAAAACTCCCCTTAGACTGGTTAAATAAACTCTCACACATCCACACAAAAGAAAGTATCCAACTCGATGAAAGAATGACAAAGCTACACTCATATCAAAAGCTCTCTTATGTGTCTTGCATAAGAAAAAGAAAGTACACAGCAGTATATACAGTTCGTTACATGCTACTTTTAATACAAGAACAGCAGGGGAACATGTAGTTGCCTTTATATGTAACTGCATAAAGAAAGTCCTAAGAATGGTTACCATAGTGATTCACATGGTGGGGAGAGTGAAGCAGATAGGAAGTAGAAGACTTGTACACGAAAATGACTTTAAATTAAAAAAAATCATGCCTTTTAGACTCTTCCTCTAACATAAATTTATCCTAAGCAAATAAAAGTGGATTTAAATCCACCAGTCCAGTAACTTAATATGCCAAGTTATCATTTTTCTGTTTAACTTAGATGTTAATGAGTTTTGGCCACACAACTATTACATTTCACTCTAATATTTGCCAAAACTCTCATCACCCAAGTCAACTTCCATATTAGGAGGAAATATATCAGGATGAAATGTTTTGATTAAAGTGTATCAGTGATATGCTTCTGAAATGAGAGGTGATAATGTCTTAGATCAGCAGAAAGCAAAATGGAGACGTCTGTAACCTACTGGTGAACTTATTCATGTAGCAGATTTCTGCATTGATTGTTCTGCACTCTGTCTACTCCATCCAGTCATGAATGATGCATGGTGCTGCAAGAAGTTCAGCTATACACTCTGCACTCTGACTGAAACAGAGGACTGTTAGAAAGAGAAACACACGTCACTTTGCTTTTAGCTTTGCACCAGCTTGTGGAACAAATCCATTGCAATTTCTGTAAGCTTAGTTCTCTAAATTCTCTTGGGCCAGATTTCTTACCAGATGTATTTTCTTTAAAAAAAAAAAATCAAAACAACACAAAGCCATAGCAAGGTATCTTAGAAGAACAACATTTGTAAAACTCTTGATTTGTGAGATACTGTCAACCTATACCCACACAAGTAACAACATCTTCAACATTTTTTTTTTTTTAAATAATGAGGTTTGGAGAGGGAGAGAAGCAGAGATAGCCAATTCTGAAATTATCTTTCAGGTATAGTTACTTCCCTTTTATAATACAAATATAAATCTCTGTCTCTAGTTAATATGAACAGAAATTTCATTTTCCTTTCAAACGTGCAATACTTCCCATCCTGGGGAGGGGCTGGATATTTTTCCAACTCAGCTGATGGGTTTGTGATAGACAGACTTTTATATATATATCAAGACTATAACTGTTGCTTTAAAAGATTTCCTTTCAGCTCTGAAGTTGATAAAACCTATGCTGGCAAGTCTCCAGGGGAAAAAAACTGAATGAGTAAGGTAAGCCGTCATCATACAGGGCACTGGAATCTAGGTCAACTTCAATAAAGGAGACAATGAGGAGTCTTAAATGTTCTTTAGTCTGGGAGTAATGAGTCAGAGACCACTCTGATTGTGCCCCAGTATGTGGTTTCTTTTCTTTCTTTAAGTAGTAGAACATCTGTCCTCATAGTCACTTGGTTAGAGGGTTCTCTAGTTTTGCAGCTAGTTTTGTTGAATTAAGTCTGGGCCAGAACGATGTGAGTGGCAGTAACATGTGCTATTTCTGGCCTATTTCCTTTCTTTGGCAGGCCTACTTCTTTCTCACTTCCCTGGATGAAGGCAACATTCAAAGCTATGTTATAAGGATGGCAGAGCTGCTTGCTAGTGCTGGATTACTACATGGGAGAGAAAGATACTTCTCTCTTGCCTGAGGAACTATAGTTTTGGGTCTTTGAGTTACAAAAGCATAGCCTGTACCTTAACTAATAAAGATAGCTTGATATAGGAGAGTGTTCTGGGTAATCAAGAATGGGTAGGGCCACAAAGAATAAAAGATGAGAGGTTGTTAAAAGGTTATAGTTCAGGACTGTAATCATGACAATGACATGATATTCATCTACCCAGGAAAATCTCCCTTCAAAAATTTACAATGGAGGAGTTCCTGTCATGGCTGGAATTCCTGTTGTGGCTCAGTGGTTAATGAATCTGATTAGGAACTATGAGGTTGCAGGTTCTTGGCCTCACTCAGCAGGTTAAGGATCTGGCATTGCTATGAGCTGTGGTTGGTGTAGGTCACAAATGTGGATCGGATCTAGCATTGCTGTGGCTCTGGCGTAGGCTGCTGGAGGCTACATCTCTGATTAGACCCCTAGCCTGGGAACCTCCATATGCTGCAAGTGTGGCTCTGGAAAAGACAAAAAAAAATTATAAAAGGGAATTGTAACCCTAACTCCATTGCAACTGATTCCTAACTAAGCAGGACTGAATTAATGTATTATAGCTACACCTTTATCCATAGACTCTGTGGTAGAGCAATTAGAGATATAGAATAGGCTGTATCCCAAAGACAATATGCTTTATAACCATATAGACTAGGGTTTGAACCCACCTCTGCTACTCACTAAATGTAAGATACTGGGATAATCATTTAAGTCCTCTGAACCTACAGTGTAAGTTAGGATGTTAATACCTGCTTGCAGCATAAGGATACAAGTTGGAGCTTCTATCAGACAACCTAGTTCAAGCAGAGGGAATCAACAAACGTCAGGTGTATTTATCTCTCTTCTGCTCCTTCAAGGGGCATCACAGAGATCTCAGTGCCAGGAGAGCAAGAAAAAGGAGTTAAGAAGAAAAAGTAGAATTTTTTTTTTTTTTTGGCATTTGATCTCTTGACTAGGTAGAATTCATTTCTTAACAAGGTAGTAACCTTAGAATTTTGGACCCAGAATGGTAAGATATAACTTCAGAGAGAAAATAATTGACACCAATGTCACAAAATATATGCTCAACTGATTTCTCTATACAGGGAAACCCAAACACTTCAGATCTAGCTTCCAGTAGTTTACACAATGCCTTCACTGATGACAGCTTCTACGTTATTTGAGAGTTCTCTGTTTGCTATTACAGTTGGTGAGAATCAAGACCACATTTCGTCTTCAGGATCTTCAGTTAATTTTTTTTTAAGTTAAGGTAGTAAGACCTTTCTAAAAAGTACTTTATCTTATATTTGCCCATTTCTCTTCTCCTGGGAGCATATCTGTCCATTCATCTCTTCAATAGCAAATACTTACTGAAAAGTTACCATATGCAGACTTCCTTCTAAACTACTGAATATATATTAACTCATTTAATCCTTAGAATAAACCATTATTATCTTTAATGTCAGGTACCAGTATCACCCCATCCTATAGATGAGAAAGACAAATGACAGATGAGTTCAGTTTTTTTGCCTGAGATCACACAGCTCTTAAGTGGCAGAGTCAAGATCTGGTCCTAGGCACTTACTCAAGAGCACATAAAGTTATACTGCCTCTTCAAGGATTCAAAAAACTTTGCAAAAATTAAAACAATACACAGTATAATGCACAGAAATGAGAGAAAAATAGAACTATGAAGAGAAGACTAAAAAGGGAAACTGAAATAATAAGGATGAGAATGAAGAGGTGGAGGGAAGGTGAGACTTCATAGCCAAAAAATAGGACTTAACTCAAGATCCTGTATTTGAGCCAAAACTGTGCCTCTGAACTTCTTGGAGGTCAAGACAACAGGAAACTACAGATATAGCATGGTTCTAACTACACAGTAGAAGGAAGACTACTAATTTTCAAAAAGAAACACACTGAATCATACTGTATTCTCAGCCCTTCATTTAATTTCCTAGTTCTGAGCTTGAGAAAGCATAGAAGTCTCATCAGTGATTAGTCTCTGACATTGTCTAAGTGCTTTAATCTTGCTGGCCAAAGATGTAGCTTCAGTTAATGCCCATGTTCCGGTATACACATTTATATTTTCTTGGATTTGATCTTAAAGCAAGATGTCATGTGTTTCCCTATTCCACTCCACTAATCATCAATGAACAATAAACCAAGTGATTTGGAAAATCATATTCTTGCGTCACATGATACTGAAGCAGAGAGCTTTGCTCTTCAAACTGGCAGCTTACAGATGGCAGGAACTCCATAATGTACAAATTAAATATATTTAATTTTTAATTTTTTAAATTAATTTTTTATTGTTATTTCCCCAATACAATCTTTTTCCACTGCACAGCATGGTGACCCAGTTACACATACATGTGTACATTCTTTTTTCTCCCATTATCATGCTCTATCATAAGTGACTAGACATAGTTTCCAGTGCTACACAGCAGGATCTCATTGCTAATCCATTCCGAAAGCAATAGTTTCCATCTATTAACCCCACGCTCCCAATCCATCCCATTCTCTCCAACTCCCCCTTGGGAACCACAAGTCTGTTCTCTAAGTCCATTATTTTCTTTTCTGTGGAAAGGGTCATTTGTGCCATATATTAGATTCCAGATATAAGTGATATCATATGGTATTTGTCTTTATCTTTCTGACTTAACTTCACTCAATGTGAGAGCCTCTAGTTCCATTCACGTTGCTGCAAATGGCATTATTTTCTTCTTTTTTATGGCTGAATAGTATTTCAGTGTGTGTGTGTGTGTGTGTGTGTGTGTATCTTTTTTAAGGAAAGTTTTGTCCGGATATATGCCCAAGAGTGGGGTTGCTGGGTCATATGGTAGTTCTATGTATAGTTTTCTATGGTACCTCCTAAAACTCAAAAACATATTGCTGAGATAATGCTGAAAAAGGACTCCTGAATTTTACAGTGACACGAAGGCATTTATGATTATCTTGATTTTATTCCCCTAAGTAGCTTAAAATTTGGAAAGTCACTAATCTAAGGAAAAAATGCTTTATTATATAACTGTTCTAATTTAAACTTTCTTTGCTGGACCATTTTTCTTCTATGTAAAAAATACATCTTTAAAAAAATCTTTTAAAAATAAATTTTATTGGAGTATAATTGACTTAGAAAGTTGTGTTAGTTTCAGGTATACAACAAAATAAGTCAGTTATACATATACCTGTTCCTTTTCAGATTCTTTTCCCATATAGGTTATTACATAGTATTGAGTAGATTATCCCATGCTATACAGTGGATCCTTGTTATCTATTTTATATATAGTAGAATGTATATGTCAATCCCAACCCCCTAACTTATCCCTCCCACTTCACATTTCCCCTTTGGTAACCATAAATTTGGTTTCAAAATCTTTGAGTCTGTTTTTGTCTTAAGAATAAACCTTTTTGGAGTTCCCGTCGTGGTGCAGTGGTTAATGAATCCGACTAGGAACCATGAGGTTGCGGGTTCGGTCCCCGCCCTTGCTCAGTGGGTTAACGATCCAGCGTTGCCGTGAGCTGTGGTGTAGGTTGCAGATGCGGCTCGGATCCCGCGTTGCTGTGGCTCTGGCGTAGGCTGGTGGCTACAGCTCCGATTCAATCCCTAGCCTGGGAACCTCCATATGCCGCCGGAGCGGCCCAAGAAATAGCAACAACAACAACAATAACTAAATAAAATTAAAAAAAAAAGAAGAATAAACCTTTTTGTTCTATGAATTTGGAGCTTTTAAATAATAATAAATAACCTTCTCCATCTGACTAACACAGACCAGCAGCACCATTATTACTGTTAACAATATAATTCAACAGCCTGAAATTAATTCTATTTTAGTAACTACCAGAACAGGCAAGGTGCAGATAGTTAGCTCTTATTTAAGTTACTGTCCAAATATTGTACAATATTTTCCTGTATATGGGCAAGCAGTCTGTGTAGCCATTTCTTGCAGCACTCTAAACTCTGATTAATATGTGAATAAGCCAGTTACCAGGGAGGATTCCCTGATATAGATATGTGTTAACTCCTGTTACTACAATATTTATCTTCTGTTTTAAAGTAGGTAAGAATATAACTTTTGGTCACTTCACCATCAGATTTTGAGGACCTGAGCGTTTGGTATTTCTCTGCTCTGTTACCTCACTGGTGAACAGTGGCAGCAGGCTCTGGCATTAGATTACCTGTGTATGCTTCCCCTCCTTAGCAAGTTACTTTCCAGCCTCTTGCTTCAGTTACTTCATATCTAAAATGCTATTAAAAAATGTTTCTCCCTCACAGGGTTTTTGTAAGGATTGAAAGAGATGGCACTTGTGAAGGGCTTAGAATAGCACATAGTCATAGCATGACAGTGCACAGCAGATTTCAAATAATTATTTTTGTTGTCATTATTACTAAAAAAGTAGGGACCTGGCAAGTTCCAGATTGAATTCAGGAGTACCTCACCATGGTTATTTAAGGATAATCATAACCTAGAAGAGACTAACTTGAAGTGACCCTATTTAAAGCAGGAAAGAGCATTTCATTATAAATAATGAGGGTGAAAAGTTTGAATGGAATTTTATCCAGGAAAAATGAAACTCAAATTATGAGAATAACTTAGTCTTTGACATAATTGCACTGTGTGTGTATTTTTAGAATTAGCCTACTGTTTCTAAGAACAAATGACTCTACCGTAATTGTTTTTGTTTACTGTTTTTTGTTTGTTTTTGGTGGATGTGAATGTACCTAACCTAATTCCTAACAAAATTACATGACACTTTGTAGCACCATTATTAAGATGGCCATTTTGGCAAAAATGCCTATCAATTTTTGCTAAAGTCTCTCCCAACATTTTGATGTTTGAATAATCTACTTCTGAAGAACCTATCTTGTCTTCATCTTCAGATTTCTTTTCTCCTTCACTTTTTAATTCATCTAACTCAACCAGATCATCACCTGCCTATGGCTCTGCACAAGATTCAAGCTATTCGCCAATATTATCTTCTAAGAAATTCCACATCTTAAAGGATTTCCAATTTCACTTTGTAACCAGTTTGCCTTGTACATTTTTCAATGTTTCCACAGACAAGATGTGAAGGGACATGGGTTGTTTGAATAGGGGCTAATGTTATAAGTGGTCAGTTCATTTGTGAATATTTGCATGATATGGTCATCTTTGCTTCCCTATGCAAGTTTATTCCCTTAGAGATTTGGTTAATAAATGCTCTGAAAGCAATCACCCACTCTCATGCTACTTGATAGATTTAATTTAAATACACATCTTTTTTTTTAAAAAAAACTTCCACATTATACTTCATAAAGCTATCCAATGAGAGGCTTGAGGGTCATAAATAAACCATAAACAATATCTGGACCATTTATTCAAATTTTGAAAAGAAGCAAATATTAAAATTTTTTTCTGCTTTAAGGAAAACTGTGACTCTTTTGGCATAAGTTTTATAGCAAGATGTCTCAGAACAGAAATACTGTACACTATTTTTTTTTTGTCTTTTTGCTATTTCTTTGGGCCGCTCCCGAGGCATATGGAGGTTCCCAGGCTAGGGGTCAAATCGGAGCTGTAGCCACTGGCCTACGCCAGAGCCACAGCAACGCGGGATCCGAGCCGCGTCTGCAACCTACACCACAGCTCACGGCAATGCTGGATCATTAACCCACTGAGCAAGGGCAGGGACCGAACCCGCAACCTCATGGTTCCTAGTCGGATTCGTTAACCACTGCGCCACAACGGGAACTCCCTGTACACTATTTTTAATTGAGATAGCCATATTAAATGGCAAGAAGATAATTTGTCCCTGTGAAGGAAAATTGAACAGGGCAGAGACAGAAAACACTGGCACAACTTTAGCCTCAATTCTACATTTTGGTTTTTGTTTTATTGTTAAATTGAGATATTATTTATGTACAATAAAATGCCAACTGTACATTTATGTGAAGGAAACTATCAAACATTTTTAAATGATTGGAATGTACAGGGGTGGAAGAAAGATACATCTAGTGGTGTGCTGGATTATATCTGCTCAGGACTGCTGCTTGTTCAGCTTTCAGGAAGCTTGAAAGTAAGTGTTTAACCACTGTCAGCTTGAAATCACCCATGGAAGAGAACACCATGTAATTAGCAAATGCTACCAGTCATAGATTCTTTTATTTTTTTCCCCCAAAGACGGTTTTTCTAAATCTTATAATAAAAACAATGGCCTAATTTGGTACCACTGGGTCAAGCAGCCATTCCTGGGAAGAGAAGAAAAGCTTTTATCTGCTCTCAGATTCCTGGACTGGGTGGGATGTTCCCTGCAGCAACCATCAACTGGGAAAGGGAGAGTTGCTCCACATGCGAGAAAAGCCTCTGGGAGTCACTGAAGATCATTGCTTTGCTGCTCTTAGCATTCTCCACCTCTCAGTACAATGAACAAAACACTCTCTCCTCTCATCTCACAACATTTTGACAGTGTTAGCATTTTTGGTCACATCAGAAATCCAGGAAGGGAGAGGAGCTGAGCTTGAATAAGAGAAATACTGGAGAAGGTTATGTTCCTTCTTCAAAGTCATGCCAACCTATTCAAGATTCTCAGTACTTTCACTGTTGAGAATCGCCTAGAGACCTTTAAAAGATATCAATGCTTGAGTTTCAACCTGGAACCAGGATATCACATCTGAGAATGGAGCTCAGTCATTAGGTGCAGTGTGATAGAGAATCACTTATGAGAACACTGAACAGAGCAAAAACTAGTGTGTGAACTCCAAGACAGCAGGGACCTACCTCCTTTACTTACCCATCCCCAAGAACAGAGGATTCAATTCCACCTTCCACTGTTCCAAAAAGAGAATGCACTTTCCTAAGCTACAAGTAAGCATTCCATACAGTACAACCACTTGGCCAAAAGGAGTGTTTCTTACACTATCAACAGGTTTCTTCCCTCTCCCCAAGGCTTCAATGAATTCCAACCCTGTGGTGGTTTTCGTCCCTGGCTGAGTGTCAGAATCACCTAGACATATTATTCATTTGGACAGGGAAATAGAAATGCCTTATCAAATCTACAGCATATGGCAAGAAGCTGCATTTCTAAAATGTCTAAATGACTCTGAAGAACATCCAGGTTTGGGAACCACTGGTTTAAAGCAAGTGCTACCAAGCCCACCCTCTCTTTTGAAGACCAGCCAAGGTGTTTGGCAAAACATCATGACCTCTTGGGCAGACTGAAGAATTGTGTGACTCTAAGCTTCTCACTCAGCTATTCACAGAGATCTCAATTGCATTTCAGGACACCTCTTTTTTTTTTTCATGGATATATACACACCCTCCTTGAATTCATTTTCATTTTTCTTTCTACTCTTTCTCCCAACTCTTTCCTTTTCACCTCAGGAAAAGCTCTCCCTCTCAATCATTTCCATGAATTATAAAACAAAGGCAGTGCAATGGACAAAAAAGTAGAAATTAGAATGGATTGGTTAATCTAAAGCCCCTGAAAGTTTCCAGAGGAAGAGCCAGTGCCTTTCAGAAGTTCTCTAGACCTTTTCATCTTCCTCTAAGCCTGGTAATCTTCGAGTGCAGGCACTGATGGTAAGCTACTTACTTAAATTGATTGTTTTGGAGTTCCTATCATGGCTCAGCAGAAACAAATCTGACTAATATCCATGAGGTCACAGGTTCAATCCCTGGCCTTGCACAGTGGTTAAGGATCTGGCATTGCCATGAGCTATGGTGTAGGCTGCAGATGCAGCTCAGATCCCACATTGCTGCAGCTATAGCATAGGCCGGCAGCTACAGCTCCAATTTGACCCCTAGCCTGGGAACCTCCATATGCCACAGGTGCAGCTCTAAAAAGACAAAAAAAAAAGTTTTGTTTTTTCTTTAATAACCTGCTTTTATCACAATATCGTTGCTTTCTTTAACCACATATGTACAATTTTTCTGCTACATTGTGGGTAAGATTGCTTTTATATGATGGTTTAAGAATTGAAATGGTTTATGGCAACATTTCTGTGAGGAAAGGCCCTCTAAGCTCCATATGGACTTAAAAACTAACTATTGGAATTCAACCCATGGTTAAATAGGAAGCATTTCCTAAGTCAGTTCTTCCTAAATTGTACATCAATACTATAACCTGAAACAGGAAAAAAAAATGAGGTGCCAAAAAAGTACTATAAACGTGAACCCTCTCCCCACCAACACCATACCTATCTCAAGTCCCCTCCCCTGCATTTCTGTAACACTAGAATTTTCACCCACATTTGTCTGCACTCGTGGACTGAGGACCCTCTAATGTAAGACAAACATGTAGCCAGATTCGCCAGTGTATATTTTCCTCCCCATGCCCTCCAGCTCTTTCCTATCCACCTAAAGCTGCTCAGTACACAAGAGATACGAGTGTTTAATAAACTGAACTAAACCATTTATTTTTAGATTCCATTTAAATGACTATTTTCTTTATGCTTTTGGTATAATATATTAATTCAATTCACAGTCACCTGTTTGGTTTTCTATTTGTCTTTTTCTATTCCATCACAGTTTTTCAAATGCTAGTCAGTCACAGAGACTTCTTAGAGTGTTTTGGAAATACTTATCAAAATGTGGAAGGGCATCTACCTTTTGAGCCAGTAACTGTACCTCTAGAAAGTCATCTTATACATGTATGTACACATGTGGGCAAAAACATAATCATGAGGGTTTTTTTTTTTAACAGTGTTGTTTATAATTGCAAACACCTAGAAACCATCCTCTTTAGATGACTTGTTACATGAATTAAGAAACATCTTTGAAATAAAAATATATGGAGATGCTAAAAAATGAAATCTATTTGTGCTGATATGTAACTATCTCTAATACAACTTTATGTGAAAAAAGCAAGATGCAAAAAAATATGTAAAGTATTTTCCCATGTGTATAAACACACACTTTTGTTTATACATAGCAAATTTCTAGAAAGATGCTAAAGGAATTTTTAACAGTAATTGCCTCTTGGGATGAAGAATTTGGAATTAATTATCAGTGATGAGATGTCATAATATTTGTCATTGCATGCTTTCTTGTATTTAAAAAAAAAAATTTTGCCATAAACGGTACTGCTTTGTCCATTAATAATTTTAAAAAACAGAAATCTCCATAATTAAAGAGTTTTATAGTATTTAGACTTACATGCATATGTGTAGGTATAACATTTTGTTAAATAAGAGTTTGCAATGTTAAAGAGATCACCAAAAGGCTCTTCCTTTAATTATCCTGCTTCTTTAAATATATACTGAGAGGATTTCTGCTGGCAGGGTCTTATGGGAGGGACTGCTACAAGATTTCATCTAGGAGCCTAGAATTTCAGCTAAAAATATTTTCCAATAAAACTTCAATTTATAGCAATAATAAATCCCGGAAGAAATTCAGAGTAAGCCCAGAAGCTGATACAAGGCAAATAGGTGGCAGATCTACCACCCTTTTCGCCCTGGTCCCCCAGAGAGCCATGGCCCAAGGTCAAAGCCCACTTTCCTGCTGAGGCTGGGTCAACTCCAGGATCCTCAAGGCACTCACTGCCAGCGGAACAGAATGAAAACCAGTTTTGACACATTAGGCTTAACAGTGTACCATCACATCTACCTTGAACTCCTGGGGAGGCAGATAGGAGAAGCCTCTGTGCTGTCCTGGGTAGGGCTCTGTCTGTATAATCCAAACATCTCAAAGGAGAGGAAATGAGAGGAAATGCTAAACTGTGTCCATCAGAGTTGGTGGTGGGTGTTGATACTGCAGACAAAATAAGTTGCCTTCCATCCCTGTAAACAACTAATGTTGCCTGCCATCAGCTGCCCACATGGTGCACCCTGTGGTGTGCCCTGAGGGGAATTCAGGATGGAAAAAACAAGGATAGTGGCCCTAGCTAGTTAAGATGCAAATCAAAGGAATAATTTCAATGAGCCAGACTCTTGCATTTTCCTATATATAGAAAAGCACTAATATCATTAAGTTGAAACATCTGGGGGTTTTTTTGTGTGTGATGAGCAATACTATTTTGATGCTCAACTATACTTTTGTTTTTTCAACAAAACTGCCTCTATATCCTGGCTCCTCCCTTACTTTTTGGAACAGTTCCCCAGAGCTATCTGAGAAGCTGATTCCAAAGCTATAGTTCTCAGTAATGCCCCCAAATAAAACATAACCCTCAACTTTTAAGTGGTAATTTTTTTCAGTTGACAGTCTTATTTCAAATGCACTTTTTTAAAAAAAATGAATAAATGAAGTTGTTTTGAAGATAAAGTGGTTTTGATCTAAGAATGAAATTATTTCTACAAAAGTGAAGTGATGTGTTGGAATGCCATCATCCCCATCTCTGGTTGCTGACAGCACCCAGAAGTTCAGCTGCTGAGGGGCACCACTGGGAGTTATCAATAAGAACGTTCAAAGAAGCAAGCATGCCAAGGGGACATCTAGACTATAGAAACCATATGAGAATATTCCACTGGGCAAGGTGGCTCTTTGCTGCTGCTGATCTAATAGCACTCAGAAGACCTTGGGGCAATAGCAACTGCCTCAGCCATGGCCACTCTTTCACCAGCAGCAGTAAAAGCCATGCAGGAGCCCCATGAAGGAGATCATCTTGCCCAGCCAACACCAGCAACTCCCTAGCAATGGGTTTCAACAACAGGGGACCTTCATCTTCGCCAGCAGCTAGACATTAGCTAGTAGCTAATTAAGCTTCTCCCCAGAGTACTAACTCATATAAAGGTATACTTCAACTAAATTTGGACTTTATTTCTGTCACATACTCTTGCCTAGAACAACAGAGTAATTAATCTTTCACTGGTTTAGAATATGTCATTTCCTTATTAGCTTATTAAGAGACATGTTCCTGTATGCTACCAGCTTATGAAATTATAATTCCTGCAGTGAATCTTTGTTAAATAAAATATTGGTGAAATAGTCTCAGTCACTAAGTATAATTTGCCCCAAAACTAAACACGGGGTAGAACCCCTGAATAATGCGCAAGGTAAAAAAAAAAGAATGTCCTCTTTGGGGAAGGAAAAAGTTTATCTGTATCATCTGTGGACAGTGACAAGTTGGGGTATAAAGCGAAGGAATGATTAAGAGTGTAGCCTTCTGAACTGTTCCCTCAGGTTGGCTTCTGTCCCAAAAACCTTGTGCCAGGTTTCAAGGTAAAGATGTGCTATAATAAAGACCAAGCCAAATGAAAAGTGTGTCTCTGGAGGAGGGTGACCTTAGGTGAGTCAAGGCACCTCCCCAGGCCTCACTTCTCTTTGGTAAAGTGCCTGGCTGGGAAAGGAGGATTTCACAAGTTCCTTTCAGTCTGCACATTCAGGACTGTACCATTTGGAAATAAGCCAGAGAGAAAATAATTCTTTATTAAAAATGCATGTGAGTCTTTCCAATGGAGTGTAGTGCTTGGTTATGCAAATTTCATCTGTCTGCTCCCTCTCCTGCAGGCTTAATAGTCAACAATGTTTCTCAGTGAGTCCAAAGGATGTGAAGACTCTGCTATCATGAAATGGTGCAAGTCCTCTTTCTGTTGAGTTGCAAAGGTTGGCCCATCCTGAAATAGGCTTTCCACAGTGTCAACATTACCCTCCAGTGGTCCCCTGGTCACCTTGGGGAAATTCATAAGGACACTTTGCCCTCTAGGATTTACAATCTAGTCACTAGAATGAGACAACAATAACAACTCAAAGATACTATCAGGAGCATGAGATAGCTTAGTTGGTCTTCAGCCATATTCTCCATTAGCTCTGACTCCTAAGTCAAACCAAATAAATATGTTTAGAGCCAGCTTCATGGGTCTACAACCAGTGCACCGAAGAGGGGAGGTCTACCCTTGGGGATTAACTCTGCAGCTGCCATCTTGAAATTCTTAGGAATTTGAATTTGAATTTATATTCTATAAGGGTGGGCTAATGGGACAATGAAGGGTGTTCTGGGCCTTCAGAGCCTAGGCTCCACCACAACCCATCCTACTGCCTCCTTGGGGTGGATTTCTAGTTATCCCCAAGCACAACCCCATCCAGCCATTGAGCTCTTCTAGCTCAGACATCAGCAGGTCCCAAACACCTCCTCTACCTTCAGGCTTCTGGGCATGAAGCTAATCTAGTCTTTGCCAAACAAAAATTTATTCTGTCTTTAAAGGTATAAAGAGGAACAATGCCTATGATGCACTAACCAACTACCTGGAAAGGCAGGAGATAGTCCTAAAGAAAGATAATTAATTGTGAACAAATGACACAATCTATACAAGTAACTGGAAAGGTTGTGCCTGAATTCTACTCCCTCTTCATCTTTCACTAGCTTTATGCCTTTGGACAAGTTGACCCCTGTATTTCAGTTTGCATCTTTAAACACAGGCTAAGAAGAATAACTCTCCTAGTTACTGTTAAAAGAATGAAATGCCTATAACAGCACCTAGCACATAAACATGCTCAACCAGTGTTAAATATAAGGGTTCAAAGAAGAAGAGTTTTTAAAGAACTCACGGTAATCAGGGTAAGATCTATAAGTGTGGAGATAAGAATTCTTTATTGAAAATCTGTATGGCATTGCTAAGAAAGAACAGTGAGCTTAATGTAAGAACTTTTATTAAGAAGGATCTTTCGTAGAAGATCTAGATGAAAGTGCATTATGCCGTTGTTATTTAAAACACACACACACACACACACGCAGACACACACACACACACGATAGCACTTAGAAATAAGAGACTTCATTTAACTCCATGCTTTGTAAGCTATCTCTAAAATGATTACTAATGGTTTTCCCAAACTCAGGGAATCTTGATTTGAACAAGCAGTTCTAATCAAAGTGTAAACATCTGTCTTACATTCTGGCTCTTTCCTTGGCTATATTGCCATGCTGACTTATTTGAGTTATAATTTAGGATGATTCTGAATAAGATAAAAACCACATCTGCCTACCCACCAATCTTTTAATTTTTCTATTACTAGAACCTTATGTCCTTGCACAGAGGTAACAACGTCAAGTGATATTTAAAAATAAACCCTATTGGAAAGAATGCTGAAAAAAAGTGCATCTATCTGGCTATGAATGTTTTACACATAACAGACAGTATTCCTAAAATACCAATTTAGTTACCTATGCGTTATTAGTGTATACTCTCAATTAACTCCAGTACTAATCTCAAGGATCATGGAAATATATCAAATATGCTAAGGGAAATTCCATTGGTGTTTACTGATGATCATTTGTTTGCTTTGGATTTAATTATTTGTGCTCATTCCTAATATGCACAGACTGCCAAATAGTTGATGTCAAAAATAAAAGCTAGGAAACCATTCAAATGATGCCAATTGTCCCAACATAGATAGAATGTTACCTTATTTACAAGGCCTAATTTTATTGGTTCACCCAGTAAGATTCATATAATGGTAAGTAAGATTCATATAATGTCCTATAATGTCTTTTCATGTACAACATACTAACCCAAGGAGCAAAAATTACCATAAGGTTGGCTAGAGGTATGTTCCAATTTCATTCTAGGTAAATACTGGGAATCTATGTTTGGTTTCAAGACATAAATCTCAGACATTGAATGACAGTTCACAAGGTACCTTAACTTCTCAGAACTTCCCTTTCAAGCTGTATATAAAGAACAAAGTGAACTAGATACACTATAAAATGCCTTCCAGCTCAAATGGTCTAGGATTCTTAGTGGATTATATGATCTTACATGGCTCGATCCCACATCAAGTCAAGGAAGAAGGAATAGGTTGTTACTGGAATTAAAACAATCTGTTTCAGGGAAAAGAAGCCAAAAGGTTAATAATATAACCATTGAGAGTGGGTTTACCAAACACTGTGTATCTTCAGTGGTGAAGGCAAGAAGAGTCATATCACAACAAAATAAGGTCCCAAATTTTACTTCTGTTGTAAGAGATTCGGGAAGAGCAGGAAGGAAGTGAAAAGGCAAGGACAGGACAGATAACATCTTAGAAGACAATTTGAAAAAGTCTTTACATAGAGATTTCATATGGGGATGTCTAGCTTGTCTTGAATAAGGATGTCTTTCAAATATCTCTATGTATGTGTTTCGAAGAAGAGCCTTCATTTAGAGGACATGACAGGTAATGCATTTCATAGACTCTACTGAACACATGAGGAGGTATGAAACTCAGTTCCAAATAAATTCTTTGGACAATACAGAGACTGAACTGGCTGAGTAATTGTATGTCATGGAAATAATTTCATAGAACTACAATCAATGTCATTTATTGAGTACCGAGCATGCATCAGGAACTACACTGGATAATTTACATACATCATCTCATCTAATACTCACAGCATTTCAGGGGGCAATTTAATATCTCAAACAAATACCCAGCAAGGAAAGCAACCTACTCAAGGTCATAGGGGTGGTTATATAAGAGATTTAAATCCAAGCCTTACTTATGCAAAGCCCCTGCTCTTTCCCATTCTCAATTCTGCATCTCTCTGAATCTTACTGGGTGAACCAATCTTAAGATCTGTGTATTCTGAAACCGTAAATATCCTAATGCTCTAACTCCATACTGTACTTTTTTTTGATGGATGGGAACATATAAAGAAAAGTAGTATATCAGACACAACTTAGAATAGATTTACAAGGAGATCCTGCTGAGTAGCATTGAGAACTTTGTTTAGATACTCATGTTGCAACAGAACAAAGGGTGGGGAAAAAATGTAATTGTAATGTATACATGTAAGGATAACTTGATCCCCTTGCTGTACAGTGGGGAAAAAAAAAAGAAAAGAAAAGTAGTAAATGTAGCCCTGCTTTTAATAACTATTACTTTGCACATTATATGTTGTTTTGGAAGCAATAGATCTATGTACTGAAGGGTGTGTGTGTGTGTGTGTGTGTGTGTGTGTGTGTGTGTTAACCATCTTTTCCTTTTAAGTGGTGGTACAATATATTAAAACCAACTGCCTGGCATGGGACATTCAAGCAATACTTTTTTTTTATGGCCACACTCGAGGCATATGGGGGTTCCCAGGCTAGGGGCTGAATCAGCCACAGCAATATGGGATCCGAGCATGTCTGTGACAGCTCACAGCAACACTGAATCCTCACCCCACCGAGCAAGGCCAGGGATCGAACCTGTGTCCTCATGGTTACTAGTTGGATTCATTTCTGTGGTGCCACTGCAAGAACTCCTCAAGAAATACTTCAGAAAAATTATCTTAACTGTGGAATTTTGAAGTACAATGATGTGAACTCAATTTGTGGGGGAGAGAGTGATTCTATACAGAGGAAGGAGGTTTTTTAAAAGTGGTGAAGAAAGTGAGCTGGTATTTGACTGAGGATCTGCAATGGCCAATGTTGTGCTGGGTGCTTCCTGACTATCTCCTTTGTTTCTCATGGGTGAGAAACAGGCTGACTGACTGTAACCGAGTATATATCTTAACAATGGACCACACAGTATATTTATAAAATAAAAGCTGTGATTGCAAATGGCATCACCTAGGCAATAAATAATGAAGTAGCAATAATATGAAGGGATCTTGACCACAAATGAGCAAATGTTTTGTGTCACCTACTTCTTGGCTTTAAAAAGAAAAGAGTCATTATAATGTTTTCCTCCTCTTCTCAGCAACCTTCAGAATGAGGAATAAGTCTGGATCATTATAATGGACCATTGACACAAATCCAGGGCTCAGAGTTAGTTGCTCACCATTCAGTGGATATTCTTTTCCCTACCTCAGACTGAAATTCTCACTGGAAAAGGTCAAAATGATAAAAGTCTGGGAGTCCTTATGCCTATACTTTCAGGATAAATGGGAGTTTCAGGCTCATGGAGAGTAAGACCTTCTTCTAATTGGCCTGACTCACTGTAATATCTCATTGAAGTGCAAATTTTCTATGAGAATTAGACTTCTTCTACTCTTACAGAAATTGAAAATGGTGGCCCAAGGAAAAAATCCAGTAGACCACTTTGAGAGTATTCAGAAGAAGCAAGTTTTCATAGGAAATGCTACAAGTATCTTTTATGGTAATGCAAACTTAATATCCCAGGGAGGGCCAGAACCAGGTTAAGATGAGAGAGGTAGCATTTCATGCACTTTGATGGCCCTAAGAAGGAATGCCTCCTTTAAATTTACATCCTACACACCAGGCTTTGCCTTGGTCCCAGCACTCATTTGAAAAGAGGATAGATATGTCTGAGCATTTCCTTATCAAATTACCAAGTTTCCTCCTACTTCTAAACTCAATGGTCACTGACTTCAGTGTCTCTGATTTTTGAAAACTCTGGAACACCATGGCTTGTCTCTTACTTTCTTTGCCTCCCTGTTTCCTGGGAAATTAAAGCAACATTCCCACCTCTCACCAAGAACTTCGAATCCAAAACTAACTTTCCAGCCTTATCTGACATCCCATCTCCACTCCTACATTCCATGTGTGCCAAAGAATAACTTTTAACCTTGCTTCTTCCAAACTTTTGATCAAGACTTGTCTTCCTCCTCTAAGTTTCTTCTCACCACTGCTCACACCATATAATGCTTATACCATGCCCTTCAAAGCTTCAAAGTTTGATTCCAATGCCCTTTCCTCTAAAACGTCTTTTCCCACCCAAAGAAATTTTTTCTTCCTTGTTATACAGCTCTGTTCACAAAACTGAGGGAGCACATATTTCAGTGCTCCTTTATGAAAAAAAAAAAAACATTTTTTGCAGTTATATCTGTTCTATGAATACCCTTTAGACTCCTGGAGGGAAAAGTCTATTTTATTTGTCTCTGTACTCCCATAGAATCCAGCAGTGAATCACACATGGTGGGCCCTCAATATATTTGCACTTCACTGCATGACTGGGTGTATTCTTTAGTAAAATATGTGTGCATGGATTAACAAGCTTTCGGGGAGAACAAGCAAGTACATGCAAGCTCTTTCCTTCCTTTAATCAGCGAAGGAGATTTAAACATTGGCTGTCGCATGTTTCGGCCAATTCTACTGGGTATAAGAATAGGAAAACACTTATAACTAATAAATGACTTCAGGGTGAGTACATGGTGTAACTGCATTTGAAAATTATAATCTACATGAACACAAAGCAAGTAAGTATTGGAAGCTCAAATATTTGAAAAGCTCAAAAATTGTAGACATGATGTTCTGTTTTTAAAAATTGAAGTAACACTGGTTTATAAGGTTATATAATTTCCATGTGTACAACATTAAACTTCTCTGTACACTATAGCATGTTCACCACCAAAAGTTTAGTTTTCATCCATCACCAGAGGGTTGACCCCCTTTACCCATTTCACCCTTCCTCCACCCTGCTTCCCCTTTTGTAAGAGGATTACTCTATTCTCTGCACCTGTTTTTGTTTTGTTTTATTTGTTTTCTTATTATATTCCATCTTCTTCAGGACATGATGTTATTTGGATTTAAATGTTGACAGAAAGAAATTGCATCTATGGCAGTCTATCTGCCTTAACCCTTGGGCTGTTATTCATTCTTTAACCAAGTGGTTACGATGTGTCTCCACTGTGCTTATAGTTGTTAGAAATACAAAGACCAAAGTGTTCTTCACTGAGCCCTTGTCAAAGATGAGAAACAGTTATACCTGTCAGGTTACAGTTACTCCATAGTTGACCAGAGAAGGAAAGTAGCATGAGACAAGTGTTGGTAGAGAGAAGCATTTATGAACCCATACTATAATACTATACAGAAGACAGAACATTTGGTTATGGCAGAAAAGAGAAAATGGATATCAGGGCAAAAACTATTCAAACTGATTCTGACTGAGTGGGACCTTCAGAAAGCAAGGGAGGAATTCTACCCTATGAAGTAAGAAGAGAAATCTATGTAAAACTGAATGAATTTGATATATACTAAAATCTATTATGTCATATTTTAAAGATTACTATAAAATATCTTTGGAAGGCAACACAATCTATAGATATAATCTAATGACAGCTTATTACACAAACTAAATTGTACCTATATGGTTACCAAATTGTTTCCAAATATATCCACAATGTTTCTATCTGCTTCTAGACTCAAGCAAACTGGCCATTACTTATTTTTAGATAGTCTAAAATTTCTGTGCTTACCAAAAAGCTTACTGATATTTATACATATAAGCAGCAGAATTTCCAAGGCATAATGATGCTTCCTCATCCTCACCTAGTCCAAGGTAACATAGTTAGTATGTTGGCAAGGTTGTTTCCAGCTCTAAATTTCCACAACACTACTGCACGCAATTTTCCTCTCTTTGAAAGATTCTTCATACTCTTTTGATTTTGGAAGTCACTCCATTCAAACCTGTTATTTGCACTTGCACATTGAGACCAGATGATAAGATTCATAAGCAGAGAGGTGAAAAGAAAATGGGAAGATGGTGTAATGGAAACTTGAGGGGGAAGGAGACAGCTTCTGATGTATTGTTCTCTTTCTCTACTTCATTCTTACTGAAACATAATCTTGGCACTATCTTAGCTGCCTTCCAGAGTAAAAGGTAACTTCAAATATTAAGCCAAGTTTATAAAATCACTGCATGTATATACACACAGGAATTGTATATACACATGCATACATATATTTGTGTGGTTATATATATTGTTTTATATATATATAAACATTCACTTATATGTATATATAGTTTCTATGTAAGGATAAAATGAAATTATTTTGGCATAAGTGTTTTATAACTCTAAACATGCTATACAAGAACATAGCATACATACAAAAATACATATATACAATATATAGTTTTCTTAATATAGCATTTATAGCTCCATAAGACATATAAATCAGCTACTTAAGGATAAAGCATAGAAACAGACTGTATGTACAATATCTGTATCTTCTATTATATGATTTGAAACTATGTCTGTCTAGCTAGAGACATCTATATACTTAAGAGCCAGAAATTCATTTAGGTTTTTTTGGTTGTTGTTTGTTTGTTTGTTTCAGTCAGATGCATAATGTATACATAATGATGCAAAAAAATAGAAAATAAGCATAAAATTATGTCATAAATATCAGAGAATCTTAGAATGAGATGGGGTCTGGGGAGCTGTTTAACATGTCTTCCACTTAATGCAGGAATTTATCCCCATAACTGCTGTCTTCAGTTCTCTGTTGAAGATGACCATGGACAGAAGCTTCTGTCTCACCAGCCAGGACACTTCAGGAGGTGTCTTGGGCATCTGCTGTGTGAAAGGCTGAATAGGGCACTCTGGAAAGAGTCACAGATGAAGCTGGCAAAGCACTAGTCCTCAAAGAACTTATGGGCTGGAGTCAGAACTAAGATCTCTACATTTATAAACCATAGCACAAGGCAAGGCTTGTGAGTGTCTTAGGAACAGGAGAGTCTTAGGGATCTGGAATTACTAGAAGGAGATACCTCACTTGATGGCAGTGGTGAAGGGAATCAAGGGAAGCCTCAAGGAATAAATGGCATTTCAAGCTTTCAAGGATGAGTTGTATAAACATGCAAAAAGAATGGAGAAGCACTGTGGACAAAAATAATAGAAGATTCCAAAGAGTAATGCTAAGAAGTCATCTTTATCTCTTGTCTTCCTGAAGCATCCAACAACCATTCCCTGCAGGATAAGTATAATAATTCCATATCTACAAGCCAGTTCTCACAACTAGAATGGTATGCACTAAATGTGTGTCCCTATAATTCATACATTAAAACCCTAAGCCCAGTGTGATGGTATTTGGAGATGGAGCCCTTAAGAGGTAATTAGGTCACAAGAGTGGAGCCTTCATGATGAGAGATCAGTGTCCTTCTATGAAGAGACATGAGTGAACTTGCTTCCTCTCTCTCTGCACTATGCCATGTGAGGATACACTAAGAAGTCAGCCATCTGGGAACCAGGAAGAGGACCCTCACCAGAAAACTCTGCTGGCACCCCGACCTCAAATTTCTACCCTCTAGAACTATATGAAATAAATGTAAACCAGCTATAATGAAAAAAAAAATTTAATTATACAAAAAAGGTATACACACACACACACACACACACATATATATGCTGTTCCAAGCTGTTACATTGCTCTTCCTATTTGCCCTGACTAGTACAAAAGCAGGCTTTTCTTGTTATGTTATTTCTGTTAATGGAGGAGGTTGAAGGCACAGGTTAAGTTACTATCTCTCAAAACAGCACTAAGTCTTAGGGCTGGCTTCATTACTCACTTGCTCTGTAATCTTAGACAGGTTATTTAACTTCTCAAAGCCTCAGCATCTTCATTTGTAAAATGAGGATAACTACCTACTTCATGGAGTTACTAAGAAGATTAAGTGGGGATTAAAAGTATTTAGTATAATGTCAGGCACATAGGAAGTACTAAATACATATTGCATACTATCAGTAGAACAGTCACATGTAATGATTTTAAAAGCCCCAGTAAAACTTTCTGATTCTTGATTTATATCTATAGTGGGAAATTTTTAACACTCCCTCACTGATTTTTTTAAACAAGCCATAAAAATTCATTGTCATTTTCTATATCCTAAATTAATTTTTGCTTAATGGCTGCTGACTAAACCTTTTGACACCAGTTTGATAAGGAACACCTTAAAATATCAAAACCTAAAAATGCTACGCTTGTCTTTCCCTTGCAGACAGGACATCTCATTCTTTAGCATGTTGACACCTTTTATTACAAAAATTGTGTTGATTATGGTGAAGGATAAAGAAGGTCAAATTTCTCTTTGTGGCCTGTGTGATTGACATCTATTGCTCCTGCTTTCCAGAGGTCCTTTCACCCCACTTCTGGCAACTGAAACTCAAACTTTCTGAGGATCCAGCCCTCTCTCAGTTTCAGTCACTATTCCTCAGCTGGAGAATCCTCTTCAGTTCAGGGTTGGAAATGTGTAATGCAGGCCTAGGCTGGTCAGAGCCTCACACCGCCCTTGCAGCAATGGTTGGTTTGGATTTGCCACAGGATCTGCTCAGAGCCTTTGAAACACCATGATGTAAGTCTAGAAAAAGTGCCCTCATCTTGGGTCATGAAAGAATGGAAACAACTCAGAGTAAGTACAATAAAAGATCAAACAAGGGAAAGCAAATACTAGCAACACTGTCTGCCTAAAGTCCAACAGCTTCTCCTTGGATTCACAGTTACAAAAACCCAACCCCAACCCCCGCCCAAATTTACTTTGTGCTTTAAGTTGGTTGGAATTGGATTTTCTGTCATTTTCAGCTCACAAAGAACCATAGTTGATACAAGTGAAACCATTCGTTAATGCATTGCTAAATAAAATCAAGGACATAAACCCTAGAAAAGGCCAGTTTCCAAGCATCTGCTAGTACCTGAAAGCTCATGGAAAGAGGACGTTTTGGCTATTATGAATGGCAACAGCATAACTGAGGGATAGAGAATTTTGCATGAATGATGCAAATTTAAGATGTCGTTATAACCTTGATTTGTAGCTATACAAGCATAAGCATGTATTATTTATATCTTGATACATCTATACTTCTATGTATCTGTACCATTCACACCTCTATGTATCTGTACCATTTAATCATCCATTGCATTTATCTGTAGATAAAGGTACTATCATATCAGTTTAGTATTGTTTTATTCTCTTTTAGTGATCAGAACTTGTCCAGCTCAAAATTTAACACAGCCATGCTAAAATAAAATAAATTATCATAGTAATATGAAAAAACTTCCGTGGATTTTTTTTTTTTCAAATAGGAATCTATTGCTTAGGCCTAAACGGTCTGTATGGAGAGAAGGAAAAGCAGGGCTGCCAATGGCTGTGCAACCAGGGCACCCATAAGCCCTGAGCACCATTCACATAGATTTACTGCAGTGTGAAAGGTGACCTCTGTAGATGTGCAGTGAAGCAACCTGATTAAGCTTTTTAAATTATAGAAAATAAAACAACACTAATCGCATATCTTGATGATAAACATAAGGAGAAGTGAGTTTATTTGAAGTTTAAATGTGATTTCTCACAAATATGTTTTCTTAATGGAAGACTAATTTCTTCGCTTACCAAGTATAGATTTTTCTGCATTCTCTTAATATGTTATGAATTATAAAATATACTCAGTTTGATATTTCAGTCTCTTATTAGGAAGTTATCTACAAATAATGTCAGTATATTTCTTAAGACTATAATACTGACTTAAGAATAATAAGGACAATAATGCCATTTGTAGCAAGATGGATGGACCTAGAAATTACAATTTTAAGTGAGGTCAGACAGAAAAACAAAAATTATATGATGTCACTTATATGTGAAATCTAATAAAAATGATACAAATGAACTTATTTACAAAACAGAAACAGACTCACTGATCTCAAAATCAAACTTACATTACCAAAGGGGAAATATGGGGGAAAGGAATAAATTAGGAGTTTGGGACTAACATATACAAATTACTATATATAAACCAGATAACTAACAGGGACCTAATGTATAGTACAGCGAATTCTACTCAGTATTCTGTAATAACCTATATGGAAAAGAATCTGATAAAGAATACATAAATAGATATATGATGGATTCGCTTTGCTGTATACCTGAAACTAATACAACATTGTAAATCAACTATGCTCCAATAAATTTTTTTAAAGTGTAACAAGGGAAAAACAAATTAAGTATTCTATTTCTTTCTGCCCTGATTCTAAATTTCTGAATCTTTAAGATCAATACAGCAGCATTTATCAGAATTGACAAAATCTATGTCCTTGGCTCTTTGTTATTATAATGTATATTTTACATTAAATATTGTGACAAATTTATGGATGCTATAATTTATTTTAAAATATTTAGTTTCCTTCATTTGCCAAGTACTGTACTAGGCACTAGAGAGGCAAGAATGAAAAAAAAAAAAAAAAGATATACACAAGGCTCTTATTCTTGTATAAACCATGTCTGATAGACACTGAATCTTCCAGTCCTTCATAGTCTCATTTTTTTAGCTTTACTGTTTTTCTATTCTCCTTCCATTTCTAAGTGTTGTACTTTATGTTTCAGAGAATCCACATTAGTTCATGGAAGAGACAGAGGAAAACAGCAAGAGGAATACAGTAGGAGGAAATCAGTTAGTTAAGGGAACAGACCAGGCTGGAACCTGTTACCATTTCCTAGCAGTATAGCATCTAATAGTCTAAGCTGTATATTGAAAGAGTGATCTTATGTCACAGGTTTGTTGGGGAAATGAAAGGGTTATAAATGTATGAAAGGTAGCAGGCAACTGCCTGTCATGCAATAAATATCCTATGGTGCATTAGATGTTGCTATCAAGGCACATTCTAAAAGTCAACGTGATTCTAGTTTTAATCACCTATACCATTAAAAAAAAAAATCCTAAGACTAGAAGATGGACTTTCAATTCAGAAATTTAACACTGATCTCAACCGATATAGTCAGGGTTTATAGGAAGGACCATGAAAAGGACAGCCATAAAGCTCTCCGGTTTTGGAAGTAGATACAGCTCCAAGAAGGTCCTAAGTCCTCTTAGCACACTCCATCCAAAATAACAATTTCATATTCAGAAGAGTAACCATATCATCCCTGCAGATGAGAATCTACAAAATAGGCTGTAATCCAAGCCCTGGGAAATGCCTTGGCTTTTTATCTTGAGTAAGGCTCAAAAGACATGTTACTATTTCCCTTTATGCTTCTTGGACTGAGTTTCTGATTACATTTGGTGGTTAAAATTTATGTGAACAAAAACTCTTCTGTTTTTGCTAACAAAAGATTTGATTATTAAATAAATATAGCAGGGGTCAAACTGACTCCATCATCACATGTAAGAGATAGAACCATTTTCCAGATTCCCTTCTTTTTCTTCTCTCATGAAAGAACATGGAATTGGGGGGTGGTGACCTAGGGCATGAAGGAAGAACCCTTTATTTATGCTCTTAAAATATTTCTTATAAGCTCTTAACCACAAATTAAAAGAGGTAGAAAACAAAAGTAATCCTTCCAATGCAGGAGAATGAGAATTTAATTCCATTCAAACTTATTCCCTTCTAATGGTTAGAAGGATCTTTCCATTGCTCACTTAGATAGCTGCCAGCGACATGGAATGGACACTTGAGATTTTCATTAGAATAACTTTAAGGAATTATGATTCCCCTCTTCCATTATCAGGTAAATTAGTCATAAAAATCAAAGGGGACTGATGGCTTTCTTTTTTGGAGAACACCATTGCTTTATCCATCAGGATAATTTCCTGAGATTAGCTTCCTTGATTCTGGAGGACCAAACCTGATTTTAAGTCAAGTTAATGTTCCAAAAATCATTTACTTCAATCTAAAAATAGATCAGTGAAAAGAAAGAAAAAGTATAATGCCAAATAATGTCATGAATGCTATGCTTCTATCAAAATCAAAAGAACATAGAGTGTGCTGGCCTCTTACTGCAATTGACATCAATACACAGTTGTTTTTCTGTAACTACTAAAAATTGCTGGAGCTACCCTGCTAGGACCTGAAGGAAAACAGTACTCATAACCATGATCACATTTCTAACTGAAAATCATTAGAATAACCTGAGTCAGGAAAACCTGAGGAAAAGCAAAAACTACATACTGCATTGCCTCTGGGTGCTACGGAACTCTTCCAGAGGTTGGGAGTGAGAATGGGAACTGGTAGACCAGAAGCTTACAAGATCCCCCACCAACTATAGGAACCCCCATCCTCTGTGTGCATGCACATCCAATTAAAAATAAAATGGTGAAGGAAGTAAAAGAACCTAACTCAGCACTGGCAGATTTTATCTACCTGGAGTGCTACAATCATTATCGGTAACCAAATCATCCTTTATTATTAAATGTTAACTTTGAGATCAGCTGATGGTCAACTTAATTTATATTTCCACAGTTTCTGTGAATGAGCTCTCTAGTACTGTTTGAGAGAAAATAACAATTTAGAACCCAAACGTGGAGTTCCTATTGTGGATCAGCAGGTTATGAACCCAACTGTATCCATGAGGATAAAGGTTCAATCCCTGGCCTCACTCAGTGGGCTAAGGATCCACATTGCTATGAGCTGTGGCATAGGCTGTCAGTTGCAGCTTTGATTTGACTCCTAGCCTGGGAATTTCCATATGCTGCACTTCCAGCCCTAAAAAGAAAAAAAAAAAAAAAAAAAAAAGAACCCAAACATAATCAGACTTTGTCTCTAGAAGAGCTGCTGGACTAATCTGTTTGGTTATACCACTATAGTCACTTCATTGATGACATATATCATTTTGGCTCAGAATAGCTGGTGCTGGAGTTCCCGTCGTGGCACAGTGGTTAACGAATCCGACTAGGAACCATGAGGTTGCGGGTTTGATCCCTGCCCTTGCTCAGTGGGTACATGGCTCGGATCCCGCGTTGCTGTGGCTCTGGCATAGGCTGGCGGGTGCAGCTCCGTATTTGACCCCTAGCCTGGGAACCTCCATATGCCGCAGGAGCAGCCCAAGAAATAGCAAAAAGACAAAAAAAAAAAGAATAGCTGGTGCTTCAGAGGAGGAGATGAAGGGGAGGAGGGAGCAATTCCTCTGACCTATTTGGCCAAAGCCCAGGTAATATTAACAATTTCTGTGTCCTTCCTGACTCTGGCAAGCTATTATGGCTTATCATCAAAAAAGACTCTAAGCATGGATTTCTTAACAATGTCTGTTTGTTCCTTTTTATTAAAGGGATATATGTTCATTAAAAAACTGAAAATTCTAGAAAATACATAAGAAAATATAAATTGTCTGTAATTATGTCATAGAATAATATGAACATTTTAAGATATACATACAATATACAACTGACCAATATTTTTGTACACACACACATACACACGTGTGTATATAGTGTAAATGGGAATATGTTTAATTAACATGTCTGTATGGTATTTATTTTCACTTAATATTATGGACACACACAATGGGTGTGGGTCTGTGTGTGGGTGTGTGTTTAGTTTCTGGGGTCTAAACTTTTCTGAGCTTAAATCTCACTACAGAGAACTTCCGACATTATCAACTCTGTATTCTCCTTTTCTCAATGCCATCACTGAATTTCTTTTTTTTATCATTTTTTTTTTCTAATGTACAGCATGGTAACTCAGTTACACTTATATGTATACATTCTTTTTTCTCACATTACGTGTTCCATCATAAGTGACTAGACAGAGCTCCCAGTGCCACATAGCAGGATCCCATTGCTAATCCATCGAACCAAATATACACTCCAAAGGAAAATCAAATTTACCATTAGTCAAGCTTATGTGCCTTTGCATTTTAGGGCCTAAAAAGAAACAGAAGTCAAAGTGCCCAACAGTACCATGTATAAAGGAAATGATTATCCTAATGTAACAGGCGACAAAATAACCAATTACAGTTTTGAAAGACATCAGCAATAGATAAATTACTTCCACATTCATTCAAACAAAGAGATGTTGGAGCAAAGGGGCACTTTAGATGTAACTAGTAGCTGCCAAATATCATAGATGGCATGATGTTAGAGGTGAAGGGAAAGGGTACATGATTAATTCAGTCCAGGAAGAGAAAGATGCAGAGAGGAAAGTTCCTCAAACCAATCAGGACTCTCATGAGCATTCTGCTTTAAAGAGGAAGAAAAAAGAATTTGAAAATTCACCCAATAACAGCATAGCCTCTATGACGCATTCTCTGGCCATGAGACTTTCGTTGTGTAATAATCATGGTTCTGTAGTCAACACTGCAATGTCTGTAATATGTTTATTTATCTCCCACTAGCCTGTTTAATCAGGCCATGGATCCTGTCAGATGTCCTCACTCTATTTACACAATCCCTAACCAAAATGCAGTGAAAAGAAAATAAAAGCAACAACTTTTACTTTCAATGAATCGAGCAGCACCTCAGCATTAATTGATTTAGTGTATAGGAGTTAAGGAAGTCTGTTTGCCAATCACCAGTTAGCTAGCAACCCTTCAAGAAAGATAAACAGGCAGATACATGAGGGGAAGAAAACCAGGGCAGGCTGTCTGATTGCTCATACCAGTGCTTTATGATTTCATGCAACCACTTCCCCACATATTCAGCTCATTCACATTTTTCATAATGCTAGCAGGTAATGGACATATGAAGTGGCAAATACTGTCCTGTCACTCAAACTTTGTTAAACAGATTTTTACGGCAAGTGATCTTGGGAATATCACTTAAGACTCTCTGGACCACAGGTTAAAGGATAAAAGTGAACTAGAAGACTGGCTATATTCTTCTCAGCTTTAGAATTTTACACAATTTCTATTCCCCTGACCACACTGGCCTGGAAGTTGTAAATATATGGACATAAGTTAGGTAAGTTCTCCATCTCTAACCTCAACCAGAGAATTTCTAATCCTCATCAATGTTAGCTGGTGCTCCAATATCCAAGGCACTTATAGGAAAAGAGTTCTCCCATCTCCCCATTATATTTAATTCATAATCTCTGTCTCTTGAAATACATAGGATAGGTACAATGCTGTATACCACAACCACTCCTCCACACTGGTGTGGGGTCTTTTTAATGACCCAAGCTTACGTGTAACTGTTCCTTTAGATGAGTTTTTTTTCCCCCAGAAGCCTGAGAGAAGCCCATTATACCTGCTACACACACATCATGATAGAAAATGCAACTAGACTTCACAGAATATCCATGCTACATTTGTGTTATGACTCTAAGCTTCCTTTCCTTCATTCAACATCAAATAATAATCACAAATATTTATTGAGCATTTACTATGCATGAGGCCTTAAGTAAGTGCTTTATGTGGGTTACTTTGATATTAATACAATCCTAGGAAGGAGGTATCGCTTATTTCCTTTACAGATGAGGAAACTGAGTTTTAAAGAGATTAAGTCATTTACCCAAAGTTTCCAGGGACTGACATTGGACTTATGCAATGCCTACAATATCCTGAATCCTTGTTGATAATATATTGAGCCAATTCTGTGCTGGACTGTACTGCAGTTTCACCCATGGTTTTTAACACTGGAAGAAGTTTTATATGTCTTTATTTTAGAAATTTTACCTGACATAGCAAGGTCTCAGATCTTACTGGCCACACTTTTTTTTTTTTGTCTTTCTGTCTTTTTAGGGCCGCACCTGCGGCATGTGGAGGTTCCCAGGCTAAGGGTCCAATGGGAGCTATAGCCACTGGCCTACCCCACAGCCACAGCAATGCCAGATCTGAGCTGCATCTGTGACCTACACCACAGCTCATGGCAATGCCAGATCCTTAACCCACTGAGTGAGGCCAGGGATCAAACTCGCATCCTCATGGATGCTAGTCGGGTTCGTTAATCGCTGAGCCACGACAGGAACTCCTTACTGGCCACACTTCAAGGGACTGCTGCGTTTCTATCATGTTTTATAAAAATTAATTCCTTTATAACTTTCAATTCCTAATGTTCATATCCCAAATTTTAACTTCTCTGATGAATATCACTTAACAAGCATTCAACTGACTACAATAATCCTATATTTTGTTAGCCACCAAAGGAAATTTGACAGCAGCTCAACATCTTTGCCCTTAATGAATATATAATCCATATAGCAAGATACATATAAACATGAAAGAATAAGAAAACATTGGAAAATTACAAGTTAAGGACACTCAAGCCTCCAGCTTCATTGCTTTAATACCAGGAAGTAATGCCCTCTGGAGAGGGCAGAGTCTGTGTTCAAATCCTAGCTCAGCTGTAATTGTTCTTTGAGTCTAGATCACTATAATATTAAGTCTTGTTTCCTTAGCTATAAATGACCCAAATCCTATCCCCAACTTGCCTTATATGTTTATGATATGGATTAAATGATATAACAGGTAAAGTATATAACATGTCACCTGGCATACAGCAATCATTTCCTAAATGTTTAGTATAATTACTTTGGATGCTTAAAATCATGGGTTTTCAAACTCTTTTTTTTCATCAAAATCTTTGTATGAGCCAATCTTCTTTATGTCTTAGGAGATGAGGGGTCTTTACTCACCTAATGATGTATTCAACAAGTACTTACTGTGTCCACATTTAGACTTCTCTTCTCCAAGGAAAACTCCTGGCCTCTGATTTTGACTCATCTTTTCTTCTTCTATCACGCCTGAATTCTAAATCTCCCTTTCTTTACTTTTTTCTCCCGTGTGTCTAAAAGCTAAATATTCCTTTGGGAGGTATACAACCCACCTGAAGCCAATCCACCATGTGTCCTCTCTCCTACTGCTTAGCTTCTTGAAATAGTATACCCACTGCCTCTATTTCCCACATTCTCATTTACTCATCCATTCAGGAAACATAAGCATCTGTGACTTCAGTGTAGGTGTTGTGCAGTGAAACGTGGACAAGGTATGGTCTCTGCTCTTGAGGTGCTTGTGGACATTTTGCTCCTTGAGTTGTCTACCATTGCTTCTCATATAGTCACGCTTGACCATCAAATTCACTCAACCAAAGGGTCTTTCCTTAGTCCTTGCTGACATTCTCCTTCCAAGGAAGCTGATGTTAAAAAAACACTGCTGAAGTCGTCTCAAACAATTGGTAAGACTGTTTCCAATGACTGAAAGGAGGGCTGAATTGTGTATGTGTAACTGAAGACAGAAAAAGAGGAGAAAAATAGGGAGCACAGGTAAAGTGGGATAAGAAATTCCCAAGGAATTAGTTCAAACTCAGTTAAGAAAATCTAAAAATTAGTGCAGGGCTATACTTTCAAAGATGAATACTGCAAAACACCTACTCATCAACAACAATTTGTGCAGGAAATAAAATTAATTTCCTCAAGGTAATGAACACTCAAGACATCATTTCTTGCAAGAAAGAGAACACTGTAAATGCACTCTTTGTAGACATTCTGAACCAGTTTAGTGACTAGTTATTCAAAGGGCAAATGTGTCCTCGTCACTTCAGAAAGCTTGACTCTCAAAGACAATTTAGGTCATTGGCTTCTGTGGGAGCATTTTTCCTGAAAGGTACACTTAAGCACCCCATCTCTTGTATTATTGATAACATAACTGGTTAAAGGCCTGTAAAAGCCCAATAGTTTTCTCTCTGGGCCACCAAGAAAAAGAAATTAAAATAAGACTCTACTCCAGCTTTCCTTTTAGGGGGATATGTGTGTGTTTTGAATACCACATCTGTGAAAGTGGAGTTCTAGCATTAATGTTTTTTTTCCAGTATATTTCAAGCATCCCCTCCATGCCAAAGCAACATCAGAAATGACATTACAGATACAGTAAGCTTCTGGCTCATAAACTGAACATTTTTATCTTGATAGTGAATGGAATGTGTCTTTCATAGGAAAGCAGAATAAAGTACCTTCCCTTCTGCTTCCAACTCTCTTCCCATCAAGCAAAGAGAACCACCTAGCCTTGAATCTGCCACACTGAATGTGGGTCTAGCTCCACTGGGAATTTCTGAGAGCTGGGAAAGAATTTTTATTTATTACTGTATTCATAGTGCCTAGTTCAGACTCTGCCACAAAACTAATTTCTGTGACAATTTTTTCAATACATTTTCTCCTAACATTTTAGAAACGACTTAGGATGTAAAATCCAAGCTACTGAACACTGCACAGGAGACCCTCCTCATTTCCTAGTTCCTTCTGCAATGCCTTCTTTCCCCTCAAGCCTACTTTACTCAGCTACAGTGATAACTTCAAATCACCTCACAAGCCATGCTCATTCGCACAATGCTTTTCCATATGCCTTTTTCTCCACCTCAAATACACTTTCCTTCCATACAACCCATTTTAGGATGCCTTTTTTCTCTCTGGAAAAATTAGTTCTTTTGCACAGTGTTCTCTTTTAATATGTGGAACTTTTTTCTATTATGTTTTTTATTAGCAAGCATTATGGTTAACCTCTCATGTTAGTTTCTCTCAGTTGTTCAGATCCTAGAACTTAAGAGTATGACATTTTTATCTTTGCATAGTTAACACTTCACATGGAGTTCAGGACACAGGAAATACTCAAAAATATTTATTGAATTGACTTCTAGTTATGAGTCCAGCATATATGCTTTGCCCATTTCTGACAAAGTAATTCATTTCCGCCTTTAGCATGTGTTTTAACAGAATTCTGAGGTATAAGTAAAAAATTTTAAAAACTAGTCAAAGAATTTTCAGTTTAAGTAAAGATATTACTACCCCAAACCCTCTTTGATGTGAGAAAGAAAGTAAGTAAGGAGGATAACAACTTTGGTCATTTAAATTATCTATCCCTAATAATTCACATGCTGAATTCCACTGTTTGAAGTTTTCTTAAACACTTGAGTTATTTTTTCCATTGAATCCTGACTATAACTGAAGTAAATACCCCTACTAAACTTTTATTTTTTTAATTTTTTATTGTAATCAATTGTTATTTCCCCAATACATTTTTCTTACTATAAAATGAAAGTAACTCAAAAAGAAAAAGTGAAATAGGAACCTTAGAACAAAGTGATGAGTATCTTCTCTTTTACCACTTGTGTATCCTATGAAAACTAGCCTTTCAACCTGCTGAGGTCAAAATATGTCTACGTATTTGAGAAGCTTTCTGGATACCTAGCCATATTTTAGAATATGAGATTTTCAATTTTAGAATAGGAAATTTTGGAAGCCAAAGTTGGGGCAATTATGAAATACTGGCACAGTAATTTGTGCCATGGTTATCTCTGAAATTTATTTACAGGGACCTCAAAACAAAAAAATAAAGACAGAACCAAAAGCAAAACCCTGTCATGAACACAAAAATCTTGCTAACTGCAGAGACCTAGAAACTGGTAAGTCTTCAAAAGAACCCTACATGCCCTACGAGTAATTAAGGAACTAGAAGTGATAGGGTGAAAAAATAGAATACACACAGAAAGTCTTCTCTTCAGCTCCATGAAGGCTCCCTATAATCACTATACAAGTTTGTATTTCCAGTATTCAGTATGATACCCCATGTGAAGGATGCATCTGAGAAGCTTGATGGAAGCAGTGAATTCATCACTCCACTAATGACACTCTATGTCCTCTTTCTAAAATGTGGACACTCTCCAGCCATACCACGCTCCATGGAATAACCATAGCTCAAAACAATCAGATCTATTGAGCAACTCTTCAAAGGCAATGGTCACCGCCAATATAGATACATCCTTAGTAGTATAGACAACATTGTTTGAAACTTCCTCAAGTTGACTTCAGCTGGATAAACCCAGTGCCTGCCACATCCTGATTTTCCTTAAAATCCACAAGCTAGTTTGTTTTTATTTCCAATTTGTAGACTTATGTTTCAGAATAGCCAAAATACATTGCGAACTTCTCATGTGCCAGCACTCGTCTTAATACTTTATGTAAAAAACATAATGTATAAATCAGTATAATTCATTTATTTCTTCCAACTACACTGTAAGCTAATTAATAACTCCACCTGCTTTACTTAATGTCAATCACAAATTCCTCATCTGAAAATTGGAGATAATAATATCTCTCTCTCTCTTTTTTTTTTTTTTTTTTGCTATTTCTTTGGGCCGCTCCTGCGGCATATGGAGGTTCCCAGGCTAGGGGTTAAATCGGAGCTGTAGCCTCCGGCCTACGCCAGAGCCACAGCAACACGGGATCCGATACGTGTCTGCAACCTACACCACAGCTCATGGCAATGCCGGATCGTTAACCCACTGAGCAAGGGCAGGGATGGAGCCCACAACTTCATGGTTCCTAGTCAGATTCGTTAACCACTGCGCCACGAGGGGAACTCCAATATCTCATTGAAGACTAAATACCAAGATGTAAACTATGCAACTTTGTTTCTAGTCACAATAATAGCTCAGTAAAAGTTCATTTTCTTCCCCTTCCCCCAGTTTCACCCATATATTTTTGCTATATTGTTTTTTCAAATGTTTACATGTGAAATTTAACATCACACTACTCAACAGGGAGATGAAAACTATATAAAAAAATATATAATTATACATCATAAGAATGGCTGAAATTTTAAAAAAAGAAAAACAATGCTAATTTTGGTGAGAAGAGGCAGTATGAAATTCTCACATGTTATGTAAAAGAGAGTATAATAAAATGGAAGGCCCAGATCTCGTTGGCAGTTTCTCCTAAAGTCAAATATATTTCAACCCTATAACCCGGCAACTCCATTTCTAGTATATAAACAAAAGAGGTTCAAATAGGTTCACTGGAATGTTCACAACACCCTTATCTGAAGGAGCTCAAAGTGGGAAATAACCCCATGTCCATTAACAAGAAAAAAGGATAAACCAGTTATAGTATATTCATACAATGTGATATTAAACAGAATTATAGATGAAACGAAATTAATGAATCTCAGAAACATTACACTGAGTGGAAGAAGCCAGACCCAAGAGTACATACCGTGTGACTCCACCTATTCAAAATTCAAAGTCAGGCAAAACTCATATAGAATGATAAAAGGCTGACAGTGATAACCTTGGATGGTGGTAGCCGTGGTGGTATTAACTAGGAAAGGGCACCAGGAATTGATTACAGTGACATAAATTAATGAGTCTTCATATGGGAGTGGTCAAATTGTTAACTACATTTATTAAAAAAAAACAAAAACAAAACTTGGGCTTAGAATGAAAACTAATGAATTTGACCACATGTACATTTACCTCAACTTTAGAAAGTTTTCTTGATGATGTTCAATTACTCACTTCACTGGTTCACCTGTTAGAGGCTTTTACAAGATGGTGGAGGATGAAGGGAATCTCAGAGAAGTCAGCTTAAACAGTCTTGATGTCCAGAGTTCACTCGCTTGCTAAATGAGGGCACATCTGAATGCACACCTACTCCTACTCAGTGATATGCCATTACTGACGACTACAAAGTAAGCTCATTATTCCCTGTGCCTAACATTTTATAGCTGTTCAGAGCAAGAAAAAGATATTCTGTGTCATAGCTTTTGTTAACTATAATTTTCATAAAGCCATTATCACTCTGGATGAAGACAGGTTATGTATAAAACAGGACAAAACATTTCTCCATGATGAGGCAGTTTGCAAAGTTGTTTGCATGTGGAAAATGATTTTGCCAGGGGCACAAAAAAAAAAAAAAAAAAGAAAAGAAAAGCGAAGATTCCCCCCACCGCCACAGAGGAATCCCTCTTAATAGATCATCCTGCAGCTAGCTTCTGAATAATCCTATGTTTAAGGACTAATGAATCTGAGTTTGCCACTGCATTCCCACAGCTGGAGGCAATGGTACTATACACAGAGCTTCTATGAGGCAGAGGGTGAGGGGGTGGCTGTTTGCAGTTCAGTGTAAGCACCACTGGGCAGACAGTGAAGTATGACCTGTACATTGGAGCAATATAAATATACACATACTCACCACCATAAGCAGGGCCTTAGCTGCAGGGCACTCTGTTCTTTGGCCCACTTCTCTCCATGACCATCCCTTCACACTTGATATTTCAGCTTCTCTCATGGGAGTTCTCTAAGATGCCTTCTTGCCTTTGGATGTGCCACTATTTACCTGGAATATTCTTTCTAGCCCAACTTCCCATAGGTATCTCCTTCAATGCTTAGTTCAGGAGTTACGTCTACTAGTACCTTCCAGACTATTATCTGGTGCCCCCATCTATGTTTACCAACATAAAAACATATAGCCAACCACAGTATCATTTCCATTTTACTTATCTGTCTCCCTAACTCTAATATTAGCTCCTTTTGATGGGGGCCTGGTATTTTATCTCGATTTCTAATACCTTTGCCCATTTCTGCCGCATAGCAATAGAAGAGTACAGAATGAGTGTTGTGAATATGAATAAATGAATGGGGGAGAATAACTACTTTTATGGTGCTATTTTGATTTGTGAATTTCTGTCCATCTAGAAATAAAACAATACTCACTTTGATAGCATACAATGTATACGAATTTTTCCCCCTCAAAAGAATACGATGAAAATAGGGATATTCTGATTGAAACACTAATCTCTCATATTGGATTCCTTTAAAGTATGGCTAACTTTTAAAAAAACATAAAACTTTTCTCATATTCAGTTCACTATTACATTAATACTCCTAAACAATGTGCTGTTTTGCTTTTCTCAGGGATATAAATTTGGGATGGTGTAATTTCATTCAGTCAGAAGAGCTGACAAGGCCCATTAAAATCTCTATAGGACTTTCCATCAGTGGTGGAACAATTTTGAACAATGGGAGGACTCAAGGGGACATTTAAGGGGACATTTGATCCCACCATACCATCTCGCAGTGGACTCTAAAAGCATTTCTTCTTGATTCTAATCGAGAGAGCCTACTATTTTCCCTAGCTCTGTAAGCCTCTTCATCAGAAATACTGTTTCTGTAGCACACCTAAAATTGGGCTCTATAGTTAGATCCTGTTTCCTTCTGTGATAAATTAGCAAAAGGTGCAGACTAATTGTTTATCTTGACTTGCAGAATGAAAGTTTAGTTTTGGCTTGCTTGCTGTACCTTTTAGGCCTGGAATGGCTTCCAGAACTGTTAGCTATTGTATGTGAGGGGATTCATGTTCATTGAATTAGTGAAGCACTGTACCTACATCCTTGCTAACACAATCTGCTTTCCCTCCCCCCAAATCACCTACTAGAAGGATGGGTCTAGGTAGCCATACTTATATGAGGTGATTCAATTTCCTTGATCCAAGCTGTGTAGGTAAGGATGGATCAAACCCAAGGCAGTGAGATTCCTTAGGGGAATGGGAGACAACGAACTGGTAAGATATAAGAAACGCGACTGCAACACCACATAGAACTGGACCCTCTGGCAAGTATTAGTGAAAACCAGAGTGACAGAGGAAGCTAGTCTATAAACAAAAGTAGATGGCTCAAGAGAAGCCCAAATGGAAGATTTGAGGGCTCCATTACAGAGAAGCTTGGTTTCTTGCGTTGTCTGGATGTATTTTCATTCCAATTGCTAGATATCCCAGAGGTTAGCCTTAGAAGAAAATTTTTCTGTTATCTGCAAGCAATTTTTCTGTTATCTGCAAGCAAACTACACTTACCCCTTGCACAACACAGAGGTTAGGGGCACTAACTCTCCACAACGTAAAACCACCCTTCTGTATCTGCAGTTTCATATCTGCAGATCATGCTTTACTGCAGTATATATTTACTGAAAAAATCTGCATTTAAGTGGACTCACACAGTTCTAACCCATGTGTTCAAAGGTCAATTGCGCATCTAAAATAGGAACTTTAATATAATTGTAACAATGATCAATGTGATTGCCAATTTTATGTATCACCTTGTCTAGACCACAGTGCTCAGATATTGGCTGGACATTATTCTGGGTATTTCTCTAAGGATGTGTTTGGCTGAGATTTACATTTAAGTTGGTGGTCTTTGAGCAAAGCAGATTGCCCTTCATAATGAGGGGTGGCCTTGTCTAATTAAGTTTAAGGCTTAAATAAAACAAAAGACTGCCTCTCTGTTAAAGAGGAAAGAATTCTCCCAAAGACTGCCAATGAACTTCATCTGCAACACCAGTTATCCCTGGTTCTACATAAAACTGCCTTGTTGACTCAAATTGCAGCTCTTTTCTGAGTCTCCAGCCTGCCAATTGTTCACCATCAGATTTTAGACTTGCCAAACCTCCCTAGTCAAGTGAGCCAATGACTTAAATAAAATTTTTTTTGTTCAGACACACATACATACACACACACACACACACACACAAATATACACTATTGGTTCTATTTCTTTAGAGAACTCTAATACAGCCTACAATAACTACAAAGTGTAATTAGTTGCACATAAATAGTGTGTATTCCCCCCAATCCATGTTATTACAAAAGATAACCTGAATTTTGTTCATTTGCATTGTACCATTTCTGTTCAATTAGGTTGAAAGGAAGGAACTATATTGACTGAACACTGACTATAGCATATGCCGACACCAAACATATTAATTTCTGAACATAAAGCAACGTTTTTTTAATGATATAATTAAGGAAACTAAAATTCAGAGAAATTTCATATTTTGTCAACGATCATTTTGAGGATATGCAACTTAGTTATAGTGGCTGTCAAGTACCCAAACAATCGCCTTTTTTGTATGGCCAATATGTGAGATAACTGTAATCTAGCTACGTCTCAGATGAATAGAGAAAGTGGGGATGGGGCAGATGTAAGGTGCAGAAGAGTACAAAGGAGGCAATCCTGAGTTTGGAAACAGAAAAGCCCAATAATATGGGCTTAAACTATAGGAGTCATAATTTTTTCAATTCAAAAAGGAATTAATTGTGTTCTTTATACTTGATGCACAGGGTTCAGGTCATTTGATGTAAAGCAAAAAACTCTGTAAATTGAAAACGACTTTTTAAATGTTAAGTTTTAATATTTCAATTTTAATATATTTCAAAAGAGTTTGTGAATAAATTACATCTTTTGAAGGATTGAGGCATTCAGATTTTAAGAAACAGGAAACAAATATTCCCTATTAACATTTTCTACATGTGAGCTACACCATAAGACAGTAGGCCTGCCACACACGGCTCTCCAATGACCTTAATATAACATTATTATAATTAATGATTTACTCTCAGCTCTTTCAAATATCAGTGATTTTAAAATAAGTAGGAGCACTCAATGGCTTTCTACCATTATGAATTAATCCTAGAATATCAGAGTTGTAAGGCAATTTAACAGTCATCTCATGATTGGTAAACTGCCATCTACCGGCCAAGTACCACCTGCCCCCTGTTTGTGTATAGCTGATAAGCTAAGAAGAGTTTTTACAATGAAAACTGGTTGAGGACAATAAAAATAAGAATAATATTCCATGACAGGCAACAAGTAAATGAAATTCAAATTTCAGCCTGTCCTCATCTCTTCAGGCTGCTCTGACAAAATATCACGGTTTGAGTGGACTATAAACAACAGAAATGTATTGCTCGCCATTCTGGAAGTTGTAAGTTCAAAGATTAGGGTTCCAGCATGGTCAGGGGAGGGTCTTCTTGTAGGTCACAGACTTCTCTTGGTATCCTCTCACGGTGGAAGGGGCTAGAGCGCTCTGGAGCCCCCTTTATAAGGCACTAACATCACTCCTAAGAGTTCAACCCTCAGGACTTAAATACCTCCTGGATGCCCCACCTACTAAATACCATCACTTTTGGGGGTAGGATTTCAACACATGGATTTTCAACCTAGGAACACTCACTCTATTGCACAATGTTCATAAATAACTTTAATTTGAACACAACCACATTCATTTGTTGAGTATTGTATTGTGGCTGCTTCCTCTAGCTACAATGGCAGAAGAGTTGTGACAGTCGGGGTAACTACATAACCCACAAAGCCATTTTACAATGTGGCCTTTTATAGAAAAAAGTTTGCCAACCCTTATCTAACCTAATCCCATCATTCTATAGATGAGAAAACTGAGGCACTGAGTGATAAAACTATTTCAGGTAACTCAGCTAGGATATTAATTAACCAGGAGTAGGGCTAAAAATCTAGTTTTTCTGTCCATTTGATGATGCTGAATTTAGCCTTAATTATACTCATCTTTAAATTAAATTGCATAGCCTCCCTGTGCTGATTACTCGATTTATCTCAGAATCTTTGCTGAAATGAGCCAACATCATACAAAAAATTTATCTTGATGAATTAAAATATTTTCATTTATTCATTGAAATGAATTTTTAATTGTATTATTAAATAATTCTGTTATTATAAAATAAAATGATAAAAATTAAATGTTTGTCTTAATACATCAAACAAATGACATAGGCTCTGCTTGTAATTCATAACACAGTAAAATATGGAAATTCAAACACTTGCAGACAAATTGGCCACATTCAATTTTCTTACAAGAGATGATTGACAATAAAATGAGAAAATAATTTCTTAGTCTTTCTATGTTTAGTGAATAGAAATTGACCAGTTAATTTCCCAAAGGTAAGTTGAATTTAAGTCTTTTATAAATTCAAAAAGAAAGTGTGCCTCAAGTTAAAGCATCTCCTTCACATCATTAGGAAGTCTCTGTTGGGTTTACAGTGAAATCAATTACCTACCCACTCCTTAAAACATCCATCTTTAAGAAGAAATGTTTAAAGTGGGGCTTCTCAACTACCAAAGGAATATTTGGCCACGTATTGAGATATTTTTGATAGTCGCAATGAGATAAACAAAGCTTCTATTTGATACCACCTATCCATGATACCTGATATAATACTTCTGTCCATGATACTTAATATCATTAAACAATATAGTGCTAACAGAAAAACAAATCCTAGGAATATTCACCTTTAAATGGAAATGCCAAAATACTTCAATATAACTGTGTCAACATAATTATCTTTAGACATCAGCCAGAGGCATATTTAAAGGATAAAGAAAGAATAGCCCTGAAGGTTTAACAGTGTAGTTTTTCTTCCAATAGGACTTTCTCTAATTCAGAGTGTAACCCAGTCAACAACATTTTTGAAAGTAATATATTAAAGTCTCTTAGATCACTAAATTAAGGAATGCCCTTTCTTCAACATAAGCAATAGATGAGGTAATTTCAATCTCACTTTCAGTAAATATTTTCAAAGCAGACGTCTGGTGCTACCTACTTACAGCTTCTTCCTTGAATACGTATTTTATTTTGCCTCACTATTTACTGAGTACTAATTATTGGTTCAGTTCCTTAACTAATCTTTCATTGTGGGGAACATATGAAGTATATCAACTCAAGCTCAAAATATCCTTTAATTAGAAAAAAATCCCAAGACCCTATGATAACATTTAGTTCTAGGCAGCGACTTCAGAGCATTGGGTCTATTTTCTCCAACATTTACCTATTCAAGTGTAATGCATCTAGCACCCCAATTATCCCATGCTCTCTGCTAAATGCTGCACAAAGGAAATTATCTAAGATATGGTTCCCAACTTTGACGATCTTCCGAATGAGCTGAAAGAGCTAATAATACAACAACATGCTAAAAGCAAAGACAGAAATACCCACTGACCTTTATGAACATGAATAAAAGGAGAGACTAATCTGGCTTTGGGAATTCACTTTTTTTTTCTTGAATTCATCTGAGTTGAGTATTAAAACCTGGGCAGGAGTTAGGTAGGAGAAGGTGTGCCTCGGATTTTCCAGGCAATGGAAATAGCTTGTGAAAAAAGTCCAGCTAAAAGGAATTTCATGATTTGAGGAAGGGAAAAACAAAACATGAAGGCAGAGAAGTAGGCAGAGGGCAAATCACTGAGGGTCTCCTATACCAAACGAAGGGGCTTAGGATTTCGTTCTACAAGAAAAGGGGAATCACTGAAGAATGTCAAACATGGAAGGACCCTGATCGTATCTGCATTTCAAGTGGATCATTCTGGTGGCTGTGTGAAGTATCAATTTGAAGTAGACAGCTATAGTATTTTGGGTCCAAGACTGGTCTTAGGAACTAGGAATAGACAAAGGGGGTGGATCAGAGACATATTTATGAGAAAACTGGGCAGAACTGATTGGCTGATTATATAAGGGAGGAGAACAAATAAAAAAAAAAAGGCATAAGGCCAAGTTCTCCAGTTTGGGCAGCCTGGTGAATGAGTGATTCTAGCAACTTGGAGAATACATAGAGGAAAAGGAGCAGATGCCAGGGAGCTTGCTTATTTCAGCAATAGCCTAATGATTATGGCAGAAGACTTAGTGCTCTTTCTTTTCTGCAGTTTTTCTGCCTCCAACCATGTAAATGTATCATCTCTTGAACTAAACAAGAAAGAGATTAATACGTCATCTTTGGGGGGATTAGTAGATGCAAACTATCATATATGGGATGAATAAAGACCAAGGGTCCTACTGTGTAGCACAGGAAACTATAATGGACAACAATATGAAACAGAATAGATGTGCATAACTGAATCACTTTGCTATACAGCAGAAACAACACTGTAAATCAACTCTAATTCAGTCAGATTTTTTAAAAATGTAATCTTTTCTTCTAATCTGGGATGCCACCTATCAACTACACATTCCTAGCACCTATGTTAGCTATGTTAGCTTTCCCACATGATCCCTTAAGAAACAATGTGTAAGTCATTCAATGTTCTGCGAGCAAGGAGACTGTCAAGGTGTCGAAACATTATGAGCCTATATAAATTTACAGAGAGATATTGGGTGCTCAAATTTTAACAATAAAAATCAGATAATAAGGTGTGGTTATACCAGAGGCATAATTTTAATGAGCCAACATCTCTTTACTAAAGTGCCACACTTGAGAAGAGATATTCTCAAACGTTACAGTGTATGCACTTACTGATTCATCTAGGCTGCTTGTTAAAATGCATATTCTCAAAGTCCTCACAGGGGGTTAACTTAATAGGTTTGGGTGGAATTCCAGGAAATTAACTCTAAAACAGGCAGTCTTGGAGTTCCCACCATGGCACAGCGGGAACGAATCCGACTAGGAACCATGAGGTTGCGGGTTTGATCCCTGGCCTCGCTCAGTGGGTTAAGGATCTGGCGTTGTCATGAGCTGTGGTGTAGGGAGCACGCGGCTCAGACCCTGCATTGTTGTGGTTGTGCTGTAGGCCGGCACCTATAGCTCCAATTTGACCCCTAGGCTGGGAACCTCCATATGCCTCATGTGCAGCCCTAAAAAGCCAATACAAAAAAAACAAAAAAACAAAAACACAGGCAGCCTTGGACCACACTTTGAGAAATACTCCTTCAAGAACTCATTTGGGTGACAAATCTCCCTCTAAGTAAGGCAATTCAATATAGAAAATGTTGCTAAACCAGAATCTATCCCTCCTTCCATCCATCCTCTATTCATCTATCACCAATCTATCACCTATCACCAGTCTTATCTATTAATCTAGAAATTCTGTAATTATTTGGGGGAAAGGAGCAAAAGTTTTCAATGCTGTCCCTAAACTGCAATTTCTATGAATGTGCCTTGGACAGTGGAAGTAGAGAAGAGCCACTGAATAGAGCAAACTTCCTAAATGCTTTTAAACATAAATTTTATGTGAGATAAAGGTAAAACTTAAGTCTCCCTCCTGGAGATTTTGTTATACCTGCCCCCACTTCACCCCTACTTCATACAGAGCAAGTATAGCACTGTATCTTTCTCACATGCTTAGGAGCCAAGAAAATTTTATTCAGCTAAATTTTCCATATTTAGTATTTAATACTAGGAATCTTTTTTTTAATTTCTAGTATAAAATTAATTTTACTTTAGCATCTCTGTTGCTTTACTGATTTTCTGTCTATAGAGGATTTGTCCATTGATGTGAGTAGGGTGTTAAAGTCTCCTACTATGATTGTATTCCCATCAATTTCTCCTTTTATGTCAGTTAATATTTGTTGTAGTTAATATTTGTTGGGTACTCCTATATTAGGGATATATATATATTGACAATTGTAGTATCCTCTTCTTGGATGGATCCTTTAACCATTAAATAGTGTCCTTCTTTGTCCGTCTTTATGGCCTTTGTTTTAAAGTCTATTTTGTCTGATAAGAGTATTGCAACTCCTGCTTTCCTGTCTGGTCCATTGGCATGAAACATCTTTTCCTATCCCCTCACTTTCAATCTATAAGTGTCCTTTGCCCTAAGGTGAGTCTCTTGTAGGCAGCAGATTGAAGGTTTTTGCTTTTTTATCTAAACTGCCACTCTGTGTTTTTTGATTGGAGTATTCAGTCCATTGACAGTTAAGGTGATTACTGATATGTATTTATGTATAGTAGAAAAAAATATATTTATAAATAAATGAAAAAAAAATTAATTTTGAATGTGATTTTTCAAATGAAAGCCCTGGATGTTCCCTTCCTGCCCCTTTCTGTCCAGAATCTCTTACTTAGTTTTGGAAGGATATAGGGTAAAGCAGACAGGGGGTGGGATGAGGGTAGCTCTAATATTGTAAGCATCAGTTATGACTGCTCTGACCTTGGCTTCCAAGTGAATTGACCATTGCTCAATTGGTACTGTCATATACTATTGGAATCTAAGGGACATACATTTGAGCGACCATTGTAGTTCCAGGCACCATCATAGGGAAAGTATAAAGGGGGCCTATGCAGCACAGTCCAGAATCTTTACTGTAGATGCTATCTTTGGAAGTTCTGCTTCACAATCACATATCTCTATATAAATTCAATAGTATAGAAAAATCTAAAATTGTATGTCACATGCCTGAAAAAAATCATGAAAATAATACACAGAGATACGTCAAATTGATAAATAAAAATTAAAATAGGGACAACCATTTCTCCCCTCTATGATGTTATATTATCTACAAACCGAAACAGGGAAGCTGAACTCAATTTACCTCTCTATCTAAATGATCTCTCAAAAATTTGAAAACCCATGAACTAGTCACTCAAAACCTTTTGCTCCAACTGTTAACTAACATATCTGTTCAGCAAAAGAAACAGGGCATTTAATTGTGTCTCCCTCCAGCTCAGCTGAATCTATGAATATTTTCTTCAATGTGAGGTCCTTCTAAGAGCTGTTTATAGCAGAATCATTGGGAGAGCCTGTTAAAATACAAATTCCTGGGCCAGCCACCTACCTACTGAGTCAGCACCCTGGGGAGTGGCCTTGAATATGTGCTTTGCTCACAAGCTCCCCAAGTGATTCCTGAGCCTTCTTAGGATTTCATGTATCATTCCCATGTTTGTTCACCTGTTTATTCTTAACAAACATATATTGAATACTTTTTGTAAGCCACAGTCTTTAAAACTCTTTTTCATGTTAGCTAATGGGAAGAGAGAATGGATATGATCTAGTGGTCTGTACATGAGCTTGGAGCCAGTTGAGGTTTCACCAACAGACAGAGAGAAGGCAGAGGATGTAAAGCTGCTGCTTGACAGGCAATATTTTCTTTCCCTGCAAGAAGTCATCTACAGGCAAGGCAGAACCCTTTCCCTTGAGACAGAGCTTACCCTATTTTACTGGGACTCCACAAGTCATCCCAGAGCCAGATGGCCCTGGGTTTGGACATTCCAGCTAGCTATGGCCTCCCTCATTCTGCAGTGGCCTCACATTTTCCTTCTTTACTGCACAATAGTGAACATCAGACGACAGAGCTCTCCAGAGAGACAGGAGGGTTTCCCGTTGCCTCAAGAATTTCCTGCAGGCTGCCCAAGGAACATTTCACAAAAAGGCAAATCACGTGGTCACTGTTCAACAGCCTGAGTTGAAGCCACCATTTGAAACTCCACCAGACAGATTTTGTCTCTCCTGGGTTTTAGTTTGGGTGCATTTTCTTTCTTTTTTTTTTTTCTTTGCTTTTTCTCATTTTCTTTAAGAGAATCTGAGGCTGGTATGCTAAAATGGAAAGATCGGCTTTCTTATCAGCCCTTAAAATTTTGTCTAACAATATACTGTGTTTTTCTAAGAGCAATTTATTCTTCAAATTTCCCATTTAGTGGAACTGGCCAATAACCAGTTCTCTGACTCCACTCACCACCATTTATGAATATGTCTAGATATAATAGGCATATGTTTCCTGTCTTCCTGTCTACTCACCAGCATAAGGTACAGGAATTCCTTTGCCCTGAGTAAGCAAAAGCTCTGGTTTATTGATGTTCTACCTGCCATGTAAAGATTCAGAATTTTTTTTTTCTTTTTAGGGCATACGGAGATTCCCAGACTAGGGATCCAGCCTACGCCAGAGTCAAAGCGACTCAGGATCCAAGCCACACCTGTGACCTACACCACAGCTCACAGCAATGTGGGATCCTTAACCCACTGAACAAGGCCAGGGATCGAACCCGCTTCCTCATGGATGCTATTCGGGTTCACTAACCATTGAGCCATGATGGGAATTCCAGATTTAGAATTTTAGATGTGAAAAGGACACCTTGAAAGTAACACATTTAAAACCCCAATTTAAAGGAATCTCAACATAATTGTTTTCTAAGAGTTTGACAATACCGATGAGAAGTCAGCTTTTGGAATGCCTGGCATCAACTACAGAAGACAGACCCAACTTATTTTGTCATTAGGATCTTACTATGCTTCAGAGACAATATAATGGACATTGGTTACCATTATATGAAATTATGGAAGTAGAAAACATTGGTACTTGGGGTGAATTTGTGATCTGACAGCCCAACATGATCAGTGCTCGTTCAGTCATTTTTGTTGTGTTATACCCAGTTCACCTTCACTAACTCCTCTGAAGATAATAACAGAAAAGAAAGAAAGAAGATTAAAATGAAATTAAATTTTGAACTTTTTGACTGGACTTCAAAAAAAATGGGAGTTTATTATGCTGTTTTTTATAAGCAGGCAGGGTGTAACAAAAAAAACACTAAGAAAATTAGAAGTAGCATTACTGATTGTTTATTATCTACATCAGAGAGTTCTGCTATCAGGCATTCAGTGGGGCTGTACTTATCAGTGACATGAAATTACATATCTCACCGGACTCAATCACTAGAATTAATCATTAGCATACCCTCTAGAATCAATCACTGCCATACCATTTCTAGCTCAAAGAACCACCATCAAGCAACAAGTTGTTCTGTCCTTCCTTCAGGACCTTTATTCTCAGATTGGAACCACTATCACTGGGACAGACAGCAGAGACAAAAACTGTGAAGATAACCTAAATTCTTCCTTCCACTGCAACTAATCAATTTAACAAAGCCCTGTTTATTTTACCTCCACTATTTTTGCCTTATCCCTGGCCCTCATCAATTCTTCAAGTCTCTAATTTAATCTCTCAGTTTCCAATCCCACCATCTCCCATCCACTGAGACACTACAGCCAAAGAAATCTATTTAATACCTGAAAATCTAGTGATCACCTCTCTGTTAAGGCCCCTTTAATGGACCCCCTAGTTTTCAAGATAATTGTCAAATGCCTTGGCTTAGCAGGCAAGGGCCTCTATGATCTAAACCCTGTTGATTTGTTCTAACTCTTCTTCCATTTTAATAACCAATCCAGTTTAACTATTTTTAGCCTGAGTAGACTATCTTCTTCCATGCTCACAGAGTATGGCAGACTTTACCATAGGGAATCATAGCACTAAATCTAAGTCAAGACCTTAGTTCTTCATTTTAAAGAAAAGTACACCGAAGTTATAGAGAGGTTAAGTAATTTACCCAAGGTCATACATATAGTTAGGAATGTAATGGAATTAGGATTTGGGTATTCAGGACTAACTGTCAAAAATATAATTTCTTTAATCTCTTTCTGATATTGTTTAAAGTGGTAAAGCCATACTCTTTCTGTGAAAATCCTCAGATGATACAGATCATTTGGTCTTCGTTAAGAAACTGGCTTAAATATATGTATCTAAAGCCTGTCCTAAGTGCGGAACTTCCCTTTTCCCTAATGTAACCCATTTTTCAGATGCCTTCCCTTTACTAAGTCTTCCAAGACTTCAATGCAAAGAAAGCTCTCTGCTCTAAAATTAATCTTCAAATTCAACAGAAGTAACCAAAATAAAATCTCCCAAATAAAACAACGGCAGAGGCCGACCCGATAATGAATATAAAATATGCTAAGAATGTTCTGTCACTGAAATAAATTTGACTTTTTGTGATTATTAGTAAGATGAAATCTTGAGACAAGAATGAGGCAAATGACAACTGAAGAGAAATAGTTTGGAAAGTGTCCCATTTGAAATGTATCCGTTTGAAAACAGCTTCTGACTTTTGGCTATCATCATCAGATGCCTGTCCAAAAATTCATTTTCAAATGATATTTCCAAATGCAACCCAAATTCAAATTTTTTCTGCAGTGGACAAAACAACAAATGAGATGTTTTCAGAAAGAATAAGATGTACATCCCAGCATTTACTGGGTTTAATTCATACTTCATATGCCAGCCTTTCCCTTCTAATTCTTTAGCATCCTGTTTCCATTAGGAAATGAGAAAACACAGGAAACTGGATTATGAAGCCATTTCTAAACATTAGCATGGTACTGAAGTAAGTTCGCAAAGAAACACAAATTTTCCAGAAAAGGATAGGGAGGGAAATTGGCTTGAGTCCAGTTTGTCAGAAACGGTGAGTGATTTGAGTTCAGTTAAATCTAATCATGCCATTACACCCTAACACTGCATTTCCTGACAAGTCAGGGCACCTGAAATGGCACAGCACATCACAAAAAATGCTTGAAAGAGGAACAAAAATTACCTGTTGAATGGAGAATTGGGTTTATTAGCTTAACGGTTTCAATTGACTCCAGAGAATCCAACCAGTATATTAACATGGTGGTGGTGGAATGAGGAAGATAGAATAAGAGGTTGAGAGAAAAGAGAGGGAGGGAGGGAGAGATGGAACGAGAAGAAAGGAAAGAACGGTAACGATTTCTATTATTAAATATTTAATTTATAGTCTAAACCAGGAAGAACACTGACCAAAAGATGCAAATAGGAACTTCCATTTCACTTGAAATGTAAAAGCAGAGTAAGAATACATAGAAACTAGCAGAGCAAAAACAGAACAGCTACTATCCAAAGGGGGAAAAATATTACATGGCATTCGTACCCAGAATGTTGATAATATAATAGCTCATATACAAAAGCAGCTTTCATTTCTAAGTATTGCTGAAAGAATTTGGTAGCACTTTTTTTTTTAAGTTTGAAATGTACTCAATATCTGATGTCTCCCAGGTTAGGTATAATCTATCAAAAATACAGATGTTTAGAAACAAAGTTCTCTAGTAAAACATACTCTGTCTTTGAGATACTGGGAAAATTGTAAGGATACTTACTAACATACTTTATTCAATGAATTGTTATAAAGCACCATGTTAATAAGGGATAGTAAGACTGAGCTGTATGCCATCCATGGTATTGGTATAGTATTGACGTCTGCTAGTATATAGCACAGATGGCAATTTCGGTTAAAAAAGGTGATAGCTCTTCTAAAAATAAGTAATCTACCTCAAAGAGACACTTTACTGTTGGTTTCCTGACTAGCAAATGATAAGTAATATTTCCTATTAGAAAATGAGAGTATTAATGAGTAATATCTTGATGGTAGTATAAATACACCTGTTTAAAAATCATTATGTAAGTTGAAAAGCACTCTTTCAGGGTAAAGCCAATGAATAATTTAGTTGAAAAATGCTTCTTATTGCACACAGAATTGCCAGAGTCAATTTTTTCACTTATAGTTAGGTTTGCCAAGATACTCTTCACCCCAGATCTTTGATTCAGGAGTAATTTTGAAGGAAATTTCACATTCATCCTGTAGTTCCCTGCCCTCATTCTTTTTCATGCCCTATCACACATGTTGTTCTAATACAGCAAAAACACTTGTATCCAAGGAAGCCTCTCTCTCACTCCCCACTCCCAAATCTCCAAAATTCTCTTTTAGGGAAGCAAAAACATGCCATAACAACAATATGATGGTGTGTGAGCAGGACATGGGAGGTAGGTAGTCTTTGTAAAAATTCATCTGTTTGTGTTGAATAAGATAGAAGGAAAACTCAGACAGGGTATTACTCTGTTGTAAGAAGCCGCTTAACTGTACAGAACTAACTGACCACATCAAACCTGACCCAACCAGAACACAGCCTCAGGAAAAAAAAAAATGTTGCAAGTGTAATTTATTCAGAGTTAGCTTATTAATCCTCCATTGTGATCACTCAAAGCCCAGTGATCATTAAATCACAATATCATATTAATATAGAAAAGAGAATTAAGAACTTCATTTTGCCCTTTTAACTTCACATCGATGTGGGATATCCAGAGATATGCACTTTTCCCAAATAAGTGTTACCACATTCTCTTTTCTGAGGAAAAATATGTGTTTTCTGCATCTTTTAAATTTTACTTCTATTTCCTTCCCTATGAGGCAGATGATGAAGGTGAATTATTATGAAGTTGCAGGTACTTTTTCCAATATCTTCAATGTATTTGCTTCTAGAAAGAGGAGTGCTGCTGATACCAGGTAGCATTCTAGCTCAGGTGAGTACCATTCTTTTGTGTAACTCTGAGCTAGAGAGAAAGCTAGAGGCACACATTCTGTATTTATTTAACAATACTTTCCCACTACTGACTTCACTTAACAGACTAAAATTATCTTGTCTTGTTAAAAAAACAAGTATACCCAAAAAGTCACAGTCAGATGAGGTTTGTTCTTTGTCTTTACCTTACAGACCACCTAAGGACACGGGGCTTTTAAAATAATGAAGAGAATCCTTTGTTCTCTCAGGTTCCATTTAAAGGGAAACTGGGTCGAAGGGCTTCCCCAGGGAGGGAAAAGAATCCAGGAGCCAAACACAAGGGAGTAAGAGATTTCACTCCCACTATGATTCCCACCCTCCCAAAGAAGTTAATTAATTCTATTTTAGGGATGTTTGGGGGTGGGGAGCACTCAGCCCATTCTCTGCGACCATAATCTCAGCCTCAAATGTAGCTCAGACCATCCTCCCTCCCTGACACCATGGGGTGAGGGGCGTTGAGAACCTCTCTCCAGCCATGGGCAACAGAGCCAGTACCTCATGCATCTGTACTCCCCAAAAGGTGTGTCCCAGCCCAAGTGCGAAGTTAGGCATTTAGACCTGGAAAGCACAATGAGAGCCATTCAAAGCAGCAAGTTACAGTACCTTCAGAAGTCTCACAGATGGGAGAAAGGCTGCGTGGCACAGCTTCCGAATGGTCCAGTTTAGAGGTCGAGGAGCATCAGTTTGATTCATGACCCCTTCTAAATTCCACCGGGAAAACCAGAAATCGCAAACCTGAGCGGTGCCTAGAAAACAAACGGTCCCCCACGGCCCTGGCATCCCATGGTCATCTCCACACCTGCAAATTCCATCAGGGCAGAGGCTTCCTGCAACTTGGGAGACTAGTCAAGTGGCGTTGCCTGAGCCACTGAACCTTCTTAAGAAAGCCACCTCCCCTCTCCCTGCAGCCGTGCTCATGCATACCAAATGTGGCTGAATGGAGGCACACTGCCTGCTGCTTCGGGGAGGGGATGCACGATTTTGAAGGAGAGGGACAGCCTGCACGGAACAGCCTGTGGTCGGAGTCAGAGCAGCCTGCTCGGAATGTGCACTCCCTCTCCTGCTCTCCTCCCGGTAAACGCAGGTCAGGCATTGGGGGAAAACCCGGGCCATTTACTCTGCTCACTCAGTTTGGGGGGGAGCCAAGAGGAGAGCAAAAGGGAACATCAATAAAGCTAGAACGGGGAACTTGCACTTTCTCATACAAAGCATCTTTGAGGGGCTGGAAACTGGCACAGGGGGAGGGGCTAGGACACAGAGGAAGAAGGGATGCCTCTGAACAATAAGATAAACACTTCACTTTTGATTTATGTGACATAATACATTGAGAGCTATTGTAAAATGGGTCTGTAGTAAAAGGGATCATATTCTGGGGTTTTTATTAAATGTGATTGACGGTCCTCACCCTGATATATGCATTATATAGATGATAGGAGGCAGATGCAGAGAGAGAAGCAAAATAACACACACACTGAGAGCGGTGAGTTATTCCTTTCATAGAAAGCAGTGTAAACTAATGCATGTTTGGTTGACCTTTTAGAAATGGCAGTTTCTAAGTTGGGGGTTATCCCCTCCTGGAAAGGCACTCGGTACTCTATCTGCAACAGAAGTTTAACCCTTAAAGTGCCACGTGGAATGTTTTCTATAAAAGATGGAGTTTCCTGAGTCGGGGATACCCACCCCCATCATTTTTTAAGGATGGATGGCTTTAAGAAAGAGTTGCTGCGTTGGCACGAATTGTCTTTAGCACTCCTGCGGTGAGAGAGAAAAAAGGGGAACTTTTCAATTTGGAGGCAGAAATTAGATAATTTCACTTCAAGTAGTGAAGTTCCAATGATTGAATAGAGGAAGGAGTTGCAACCCCCACTTAAACTCCCCCAGACCTGGTAAGTGCAGCTGACTGAATGCTGCCCTGGAGCATCCCCATATCCTCAGAGCATTGCCAGCTTACTTATTTTTCCTCTTTATGTCACTCCCTAGAACTATACTGATTTTCAATTTTTAATTAACTAGAAGAGAATGGTAAATCCCAGCTCCACGGCTATCATGCATTCTGAAGCAGAATCGGGAGAGGTGAGAGCAGATGTGATAGACTGGGATCTTGCTGTATCCTGTAATTTAGCATTTGGAGCAACATGGATCCTCCCTGGAGTGTAATAAATATCTGACACACTGCATTACAACTCTGTTTCCCTTACAACAGTCCTGTGTTACAGATTCAAGGACACTACTGCAGAAAATCGAGTCCATTGGTAGAATTCAGACTACTGACTTGACCTGTGTAATAAAAGTCATGCATCTGATTACCTTCTATTAGTCAATATCACTTTAACAGACCCCACACACAGTTGGTTCATGGTCTATCATCATACAATTTCCACAAAAAGACTGAAGATACCTTCAAACAATAACAACTAATATGTCATGCTAAAGCACGCTAAATGCATTACAGAAGTTATGTCAACAATAACCCTGTGTTGTATATGCTACCGTCATAGCCACGTTTCACAGATTGAGCAACTGGGGTCTTGAGTCATGAGTAATAAGCTGGAATTACATAACCAATAAAAGTGGGATTTACACTGAAACCAGTCTACAAGGCTAGAAAGACAAGCTTTCTCTATTGTTTCTCTCACAATTAAGAGAGCCATAGCAATAAAGGCACTGGCTCAGGTTTCTGGTGATTTAACCTTATAAGAGTTAAGCTAAATGACTATGAAGAGGACATGTTCAGCATTTGTTTCAGAGTATTTCGTTGGTTTGATGTTGATGTGATAAATGCCATGAATTCTGGAATTAAGCTGCATGGTTTAAATTCTAATTCTGACCCTAGCCTTGGGGAATTTATCTACCTAATCTGTGTCTTAGAGCCCTCATCTGTAAAGCAGAGATAAAAATGAAACCATCTAACATTGTGAAAACTAAGTAAACCAGAAGATCAGTGAAGCACCTAGAATGTCCCTGGCACATACTGAGTCCTTTATACCATGATTCATCTTCCAGGCAGCATGCCCTGATGCTGAGGAGGGACCCCACTAATGATTTCCATTAAGTATGCACAAGTGTATACACTTTTAGTTCCAGGTAATGAAGTCAAGCAAGACAGATTAAACCTGAAAGCTTCTTATGAGTTACTATGAGTTTATTAAATGGAGTAAAGAGAAAGGCGGGAGACTAAGAAGGCAGTGGGGGTTTCCTCGTGCTATACTGCAGAGTGGTACTCATCAGACTGCAAGATGTCACCTTTGGTTAGGCTACAAGGCACCAGCCTCCCTACACTATTAAATGCTATTAAGCGATTGGTTTCCTTGCGACTCTATGAAAATGCTGAAACTTTGCAGTTGCCTCTACCCTGTTCCTCACTTTCCATAATGTTAAGGACCCCACAAAAATGACAGCATCATTCTGAAAACACACAGTCTTTGATCCTCTGAGCCCCTTTAATTTTTACTGAATAACTCTGGTCAAAGAGAATAGTTAGGAACTCTCCAGAATGGGGAAGTAAGAGATGCACAGCCCTCTCTAATGGCAATTAGAGAGCACAGAACCTCCAGAGAATTGGAGACAACAGTGCAAAAGAAATAAAGATCAAAGAACAGTGCATGAGAGGAGGTTTTTTTCCATTGTTGGAGTAGTTTGGGCCAGAAGTGTTTGCTATAACAACATCTAAAGCAGGGTTTTCAGGATCTCACCATATGTCATGAAATGATATTTTCACATGGAATGTTGCCTACCTGGGTTTTAGGGAGGAGTCTAATGAGCAAAGAGCAGAGAGGACCAAGCCCAGCCCCAGATGTTAGCATCTTATAAATCCAAATGCTTGTTTACCAATTTTATGAATGAGGATGTTTGCAAATCTACAGAATAAATTCTAATTGACTTAAAAGCCTGACATGACCACATTAGCTATCAGAGTTGTTTTTTTTGTTTTGTTTTGTTTTGTTTTTTTTTTTTTTCTTGTTTCCTCTTTTCTTTAGGGCTATATCTGAAGCACATGGAAGTTCCTGGGCTAGGGACTGAATCAGAGCTGCAGCTGCCGCCCTACACCATAGCCATACCAACGTCAGATCTGAGCAGCATCTGCAACCCTGGATCCTTGACACACTGAGCTATGCCAGGGATTGAACCCGCATCCTCATGGATACTAGTTGGGTTCTTAACCCACTGAGCCACAACAGCAATTCCCACATTAGCTTTCAGTATCCCCCCAAAGAGCAAAGCTAGCACACCAAATCTCTGCACTCCAAAGCCTGCCTTTGAACAAACTAATTTTCTCCCATGCTATTTAAGCCCACTTCCCACTGATCATCTTTGTGTTTTATTTCCTGTGTTGATGATGCTATATTTAAGAATCATGATAACATTTGAGCTGTCTCAATACTGACAAGGAGCCACAGTACAGACAGGCTGTCTACCTTCCTTTTGAAAACCTTGTTCCCTCTCTTTAAAAAAATCATGGCACCATCCATGAAGCATTATACACTGTCTTTCCTTGCATCCCTTAGATATACAAGGGCTGACCCATGAAAACAGAAAGGAAATGGCACAATGTCTGGGTGGTTCAGAGTGTTCCAAATCCACCTGCTAAAGTGTGCTTTCTGAACAAAACACTCAAATGCTCTAATGTAACATTTCACAATGTTATTATAACACTGAAATTCATAGGTATCTGGATGTTAACTGAGCAGATATTTTGAGGTTCTCACAGTGAATGCAGTGTACACATTACAGAACTATGACAGTCGAGCACCCTGGAGAAACAGCAGGACCTGGTCTAAGGGTAACTCTCTGTAGATAATTTCATTGGCCTCATTATTTTGTAATCACAATATCACTCCATTTGTTGTGTTTGATAGTTCACTATTTTTATCAGTAAAATTATGTGTTGTGAACTCTGACAATTTCTCATTTTTATCAAAAACCTATGCTTTTCCTCTTTCTTCGCATTAACCACACTCAAACACAGCTATACATTTTTTAGGAATTTTAGATCCTTCTACAATATTTTCTAAGGTATTAAACCTCTTTATAGGTTCTAGTGACACAGAACAGTTCTTAACTCTAAATATGTGTTCTCCAAATAGATTAAATAAGTTTTTCTACACTGAAATACATTTTCCCCCTTTTGGCATCTTTTATAGATAATAGATTCTAAAATACATTAAAATCTATTAAAATACATGAATCACTCCGTTATCTTAAACAACATTTATTCTGTATAAACTAAGAGATCTCAAAATTAGAATAACTGTCTGCTCCATTTCCCCAACACTGGGATCTCTCCCCAGCCTCCTGAGTGCCATCCCCCACCTGCATGAACACTGGCAGTGGCGGGAGTGAGTGAATTTCTGAGGCAGCCCATTCCATGGTGGACGAGGTCTACCTGAAAGTTCTTCCTGGCAACAAGATCCACTCAAACCTTCTCTTCTCCATAATGGAGCTCTTAGACCTTTAATCCTTCTTCACACATGGAATATCATTATGTAAAAACTCTCTTCATAGTTAGTCAATATTATGTTATAGGACACTTTAAATATAATGGTGTCTAATCTTCTTAAGTCTCTTAAATTACTTCTCATAAAGGTCCTATAGAGAGCGTTGAAGGCAAACTCACTAAGATTTAGTTTCTTCAAAAAATTTTTTTTTCTTTTTTTTTTTTTATTTTCCCACTGTACAGCAAGGGGGTCAGGTTATCCTTACATGTATACATTACAATTACATTTTTCCCCCACCCTTTCTTCTGTTGCAACATGAGTATCTAGACAAAGTTCTCAATGCTATTCAGCAGGATCTCCTTGTAAATCTATTCTAAATTGTGTCTGATAATCCCAAGCTCCCAATCCCTCCCACTCCCTCCCCCTCCCATCAGGCAGCCACAAGTCTCTTCTCCAAGTCCATGATTTTCTTTTCTGAGGAGATGTTCATTTGTGCTGGATATTAGATTCCAGATATAAGTGATATCATATGGTATTTGTCTTTGTCTTTCTGGCTCATTTCACTCAGTATGAGATTCTCTAGCTCCATCCATGTTGCTGCAAATGGCATTATGTCATTCATTTTTATGGCTGAGTAGTATTCCATTGTGTATATATACCACATCTTCCGAATCCAATCATCTGTTGATGGACATTTGAGTTGTTTCCATGTCTTGGCTATTGTGAATAGTGCTGCAATGAACATGCGGGTGCACATGTCTCTTTTAAGTAGTTTCTTCAAAAAATTTTCTTTAAGACAACTACCATATGGTATCACTTATATCTGGAATCTAATATACAGTACAAATGAACCTTTCCACAGAAAAGAAAATCATGGACTTGGAAAACAGACTTGTGGTTGCCAAGGGGGAAGGGGAAGGAGTGGGATGGATTGGGAACTTGGGGTTAATAGATGCAGACTATTGCCGTTGGAATGGATAAGCAATGAGATATCCTGCTGTGCAGCCCTGAGAACTATGTCTAGTCAGTTATGATGGAGCATGATAATGTGAGAAAAAAGAATGTATACATGTATATGTAACTGGGTCACCATGCTGTACAGTAGAAAATTGAAAGAACACTGTAAACCAGCTACAATGGAAAAAAATGAAAATCATTATATATATATAAAAATTTCTTCATGATTAATCAGTTTACTCAACATACAGTTTAAGAGAAATGTGCCATGTAGAATCTTTGTTGCAAAGTGACTTCCATTGTATCTAAAACCTGAAATTCATGTAATTTCCTTTTTTTTTTTTTTTGGCCCTGACTCATAAGAGAGGTAGTGATGAGCTCTGGCTAATGGGAAACCCATGCTTATATCTACAAATAGACAGAGACTGGATATCTATATATCCTTTTCCTTGTTTTTTTTTTTTTGTTTTTTTAACTTTTGTCTTTTTAGGGCTGCACCTGTGGCATATGGAGGTTCCCAGGCTAGGGGTCTAATTGGAGCTGTAGCTGTCGGCCTATACCCCAGCCATAGCAACACAAGATCTGAGCCATGTCTGTGACCTACACCACAGTTCATAGCAACGCTGGATCCTTAACCCACTGAGCGAGGTCAGGGATGGAAGCTGCAGCCTCATGATTCCTAGTCAGATTCATTTCTGCTGTGTCATGGCGAGAACTCCATCCTTTTCCCTGTCTTTATTTGCTAATTTTGAAGTAGATTTAATCCAAACTCAAGTCCCATCTCGTACTATATATTCCTGGGCCAGTTAACCTCTTGAGAGTCTTAGTTTCCATAAAATAGGGTCCACATTAGTTTCCACTTCAAGGTTTTTGTGAAGAATGAAAGCAACTGGCACAGTGCTTATACAGTAAATACACATTGAAGTGTCATTCTGATGAATGGTGGTGATGATTGTTATCTCTTTCACTGGAACCACTGGCTTGGTGATAAGAGCACAGGTCATACATCCAACAGTCTGGATTTGAACTCAGTTTTACCATTTCATGGAACTTTGGGAGTTTCTTAACCTCATCATGCTTTAGTTTCTTCATCTGCAACTTAGAAATAACAATACCACCTATGTCAAAGGAAAACTGTGAAATTAATTAACTAATATGTACAGAGCTGAGAGGAACCAGCACATGCTAGAAGCTCACAAAGTATTAGTAACTGATTATTAACAATATAAAATCATGTGTGCTGTCTTTTCCAAAGCTGCTGGGTTAGGAAAAGCAAAGCAAAGCAAAACAAAACATCTTCATTTCCTCCTTTGCCTCTTCCAGTTAGAGGAAGAGACACACACCTGCCTCTGGTTACTGCTTTCCTCTCTACAGCTGGGAAAAGAATATATGCCAGCAACAGAGTATAAAGCTTTAATATAGAAGATGTTTCAGTTGGAAAAAATTATAGAATATAAGAAGCTTCTGTCTCACCAAAAATAGAAATCCTGCACATACACACACACAATGTATAACAAATATCCAAAGGCCAAGAGGTAAAATATATTCTTACTCAAGCTTTGAAATCATAAAACTTTCATTCATAAAGGGTATTATTTTTTATGAAATTTTAAAGAGTCCATGGGGGCTTATTAAAAATATAGGAATTTGAGATGTGCATATCTAAACCACTTAATATTTGCATTCTTTTAATACCTGCAATGTTATTCTTTATTACAGATATTCTCTATTCTGAACCTAGACATCTCACACATACACAAACATACACAGACTACAGGTATTTTTATATACTTTTACATTATGAAAGCCATAAATCTGAATAACCTGGTTTAAAAAAAATAAAACTTTTGAATGAATAACCTTTGGAAGGGGTTTAAGCAGTGAATTTCCAATTACTGCTTGAATAAAGTGTATGAATTGTAGGGAAACTCAGTATTTCCTTGCTAACACTGCAGTTTAACTCAGATCTTTTGCCTAATGGATGCTCAATTAAAATACAAGTTCAAACTCACATATATCTTCTCAAATATCATCTGACTCCCACCCACGAGAGCAAAGAACAACTGTCCCAGGCGCATATCCTGCCTTGTATATCTGGGCTCCTGACACTAACAGCTAGAACTGAGTTGAACCATAAAATCCACTCACCTGGGAAACAGAGACATGCCGTGATCTGGAAAATCCTCAAAAGGGTAGATCTCCACAATAGAGGATTTTAGCAAAGAAAGCTGATGAAAACTGTACTTGCTATCTATTTTTGTCAGTCTACCATAATATGAATCACTGCTGATCCATATTATGTTTATTCTGCTATCATATTTTTGACAACCAAATTTTCATTTTCATTTTAATTACTAATAGTGGTAGGCATCCCATGATTTTAGTTTTCTGAGGGGCTAGTGTAGTTTTGGTTTTGTTTGTTTTTCTTATAAGGAGGCATAAAATCAATGCAAACATTATGAGTTTTGAAATCAGGAGAAGTGGGTTTGAATCCACATTAAGTCAGTGGGCAATTTATACAACTTTTATGACTTTTCAACTTTAAATAAACATAGTAGATAAAAACAATGTTAAGATGATGATCGACAGCTTTGAGCACTTATGTGCTAAAGTGCTAAATCCTTCTAAGCACATAGCTCGTTTAGTTTTCACAGCAAACCTATGAAATTTATAGCATTATTATCTCCATATTATAAATGCAGAAATAGTCTCACAAAACCATAGGCTCAAAAAAGTTAAGAAACTTGCAGTAAGTCACAATAAATTTTCACATACTGAGATATAGGAAAGTCATTCTAGCTTATATATGAGTTAAATTTTTGCTAACTAAAATAGCCTGTTTGTGGCCTATCAAATACACACTGTACATCTGCTTTAATTATTAAAGAAAAGGGCACACTGGCCAGAAGTAAAGAATGTCCATGTTAAAAATAAAGATTAAATGCCACATCTTTCTGGAACACCAAGGCACGCCTTTGATGATAAGACCTCCCAGGTGCCAAGGCCATATTAACTCACTGTGTACGTGCCAGTCTGTTTTTCTTTTAAAACCTTGAAGAAATGTAACCCTGACTTGTTTAATATTCTTTGTTCTGACAAGATATAAAGTTGTGCCGAAAAACCCTACTTCTCTGGAACAGTATCTCAGAGTAATCTGGGAAACAGGCTTCTAGTCCTCGGTTTGGCACAAATAAAACTCTTTTCTATTCTTTTTATTGCTTATGGATTATTTTCATCAACAATCACATGGGTATTAAATGGACTTGAATCTACATCTACCTGACTGATTCTATAATCTGTGTTCTTACCTACTACAATATGCTGCTGCCAATTGAAAACAAAAAGATTTATACAAGTTTTTGGTTGCATTCCAAAAGGAAGGTAATGATTGATCACTGACATAATCTGAAAAAGAAAAAGTAACCAAGTGTATCTGACCTTAACATCATAATCCTACAGAGCAGAGAAGGACCTATGGCTCTCCCAACAGCTTTAGGTTCCTTACGTCTTTGATTTCGACATCCTCATCACTTCCCTACTCTCCAGTTCCACCTGGTGGGGCAGCCTGTTCTGGGCAGGAAACTCAGGCTTCTCTAGGGAGGCAAGGATTGGTCCTTATTCATTTGGTATGCCTGATATATAACATAATGCCTGGCCACGGTATTTATTAAGTGGAAAAATGAACATTTCTTAAGGACTCACATGATTCTAACAAATGAGGGGTAAGGAATTCATATGTTGAGTGTATATGTTTATGTATATATATGTACATATATATGTAGTTATGTATATGTGTCTGTATACATACGTATACACACACTCAAACTCATTTAATTCTCAATACTATCATATTTTATCCCCACATGCATTTTATAGATGAGAAAACTGAGGCACAGAAAGGTTAAAATACTTATTCAAGTGCATACAGTAATAGCTTTCAGAGCCAGGGTTTAATTCAAATATAAACTCTTGAAATACTGTATAATGCTTTATAACACATAAATTCAAATCTGTTTTAAGGCAACTAAATTAGTTTCAGATATTTCAGTTAGACATCTCATAAAACTGACAGTCTTCATGACTGAAAGACAGTATTCTACATACTTACTAGGCTAACAAGAAGTTTCAATTATACAAAAAATACACTTGGCCAGAAAAATCTAATAACTATCATAGTAAGTTAATAACAAAGGTATCTGTGTAATCACATAAAATTATGATGATTATTCAAAGTTACTTGGCCTTCATATGAAAGGTACAAAGCATCTGGTGAAAAGACAAAATAATATCACTACTCTACTACTGACCTGAAGCTGTTAAGTTAGAAAATTAGGTACCAAAGAAAAACTTGATTTATAATAGTTTCTAAATTGGCTAATAAATCAGATTCCAACTTCTGCTATTCTAAACCTAGCCAAAGCCACCCACAAGAGCCTAAACAATGCATGTGCCGGCATGTGGTATCTGGTTGACTTCATGAAACCCCCAGCTGTCCCTAGGAAGCCTTCCCCAATAAGGAAGTAGAGGGATGATGATAGAGGAATGAACTATAATGTTCTATAGCACCTGAAATTATCTCAAAGAGAAAATCTTCAACTTTTATTTTAGAAAACAATAGGTATATAAAGCCTTTCATGTGTGTATTTTTTTCTTTGCATATGAATTAAATTCTTTGCAAGTAAACTGTTGGTTACAGATCAGAGGAGAGAACAATCCGTTCAATGTTATGAAAACACTCAGGATTAATACAGATCAGGGCAGCCCCCTGAGGAAACCATGCAGGTCTCCCCATGGAGTAAGGACAGAACTCAAACTCCTCGTCTCAGTCTGTAATGTTGTGACTGATTTTATCCTGCTTAACTCTCCACTTCCAACTATGGACCCTTTTGTACTCATCATACTTCAGCCCATATTTTTTTTAGTTCCTATATTTCCTATCTCAGGGCATTGCATATGGCATATTTTCCTCTTCTAATGCTCCATTCTGCAGCTCTTCTCAAGATTAGCTCCCTCTCATGCTTCACATCTTGCTTAAGTACAATCTCCTTAGAGAGTACTATGTTGATTTTTCTAGCCTTGCTCTATCATCCATTGTCAATTTTTGCTTGAATTCTTTTTGCCCTTCTCAGAATTTTTAACTACTTAATGTTTGGTTTATTTATTGTCTCCATTTCCTACTTAAATGCAGTTTCTGTTAAGATAATAACTACAAAACATCTAGAACATGATGGAAATTCAATTAATATTTGTTAATTGAAGAATGAATAAATGATGTGTCAATGACCCAACAGGTTTGCTGTAACCTTTCTTTCACGTCATTTAAACTTATCTCATGGTGCCAAGTACTTATCAGCAAGCTGGTTTGTATACTTATTGGTTTTTCCAGTGCCTTTTGTTTACCCAAATCTTAACTCCATCCCTTCAAAAGTCTAAGAATTACTTATTAGACATTAAAAAATTAATAAAAGGATGTCATTCTTATATACTCTAACTGGCTGGTAGAGATCAAGTTCTAAATGCAGAGGGATTTGGAAAGAAAAGGAAAACAGGAAAGAGGAAAAGCATGGCTATCAGAACTTGAATCTGAAAATAACTTATGCTAGAGAATTCAATCATTTACCACTTGTGACACTGTGGTCCAACCCATGATAGATATTTATTAGAGGTTAACTTAATATCAGAATATACCTTTACAAAGGTGATTCTCTATTTTATATACATAAAGGAAAATATACTTTTGAAGGGGACAGGTACAATGATCCATAACATCAGCAATAATAATCATACAATAATAATTAAAACAGAAATTTTTGCTCATGCTTCACAAAGTGATTTAACAAGCATATTTTGATTTGTTACCCACAACTATGCTGAAGTATGGGTAATAAAAATACTACCATTAACCTCATCTCAGCAAACTGAGAATGATATCCAGACTCTCCAGTATTTCTTGCTCTTTTCATTATGCCCCAGGCCTCTTCAGCCCCGATTAATTCTTGGAGTGAACCACATACTGAGGATTCTTTCAAAATATAATCTTTAAAACAAAAAACGGGCATATACAGCAGCATGGATCTCAAAATGATACAGGAATTCTAGAGAAGACAAAATAACAATGACAGAAAGCAGAGCAGTGGTTCTCAGGAATTGCTTGAGGATGGAATTGACTGCAAAAGGAGATGAAAATATTCCGTATTTTTGTGTGTGTATATTTTTTAGGGCCACACCCACAGCAGATAGAAGTTCACAGGCTAGGGGTTGAATGGGCGCTGCAACTGCCTGTCTACACTGCAGCTGCAGGCCTACCTGCAGCCACAGCAACGTGGGATCTGAACTGCATTTGCGACCTACACCGCAGCTCACAGCAGCACCAGATCCTTAATCCACTGAGTAAGGCCAGGGATTGAACCTGCATCCTCATGGATACTAGTCGGGTTCTTAACTTACCAAGCCACAACAGGTACTCCAAATTGTTCTGTATCTTGAATGTAATGCCAGTTACTCAACCGTACATAATTTCTGCAGTTCATCAAACCATACAATCAGTAAATTTTCTGTATGTAATAAAGCTGGAGAAAATATATTTATTTTTTCCCTGACTATAAAAAATAACTTTTCAATACAATTTTTTAATTCATAGAAAAAAATTAAAAATGCCTACAATTTCATTACTCATAAGTAATTATTAATGTGATTTTGAAAATTTTACCAAGTATTTTAAGCATTAAACTTTTTGTACAACTAAATATGGTGATAATATAAAATGATCTCCATGTTACTGAATATTCTTAGAAAGTATAATATTAAACGGATATATAGAATTTCAGTGTTATTTTATTCACTGCAAGTTAATCAGCCTGGTTCAATTTTTATTGTTACAAATAATGCTATCTATGGATAAACCTGCTTGTACATTTTTGTGCACAACTCTGATCATTTCCTTAAGGAAAATTTAGTATGAAGGATAACTCGTTCATAAGTGATGATTATTTTTCCAGGCTCTTGATAGGTACTTCCAAATTGCCATCCTGAAAAATGGGCCATTTTACATGTCCCATGGCAATATATAAAATGTCCCTGTTCCTGAGTCATTGACAAAACCAGGCATACCATTAACTTAAATTAATTTCTAGCCAAATTGATCACAGAAAAAGAAATGTATTGTGCAATCAATGAGTAACTTATAAAGCTCCATTTTTCTTGTGGTCATTTGTAATTCTTCTAGTAAACTCCTCTTCTTTGTAATAGTTTCAGTCTTCCTATTAATCCCTAACAGCTCTTTTTATATTAAGGTTATTACCCACTGTCATATGAGTTGTTAGTTTTTTTTCAGTTTTCCACTTGTCTTTTAATTTAATGTTTTTTCAATACTTATAATTTAAAAAAAAAAAAAATTATACAGTCAAGGAGTTCCCGTCGTGGCGCAGTGGTTAACGAATCCGACTAGGAACCATGAGGTTGCGGGTTCGTTCCCTGCCCTTGCTCAGTGGGTTAACAATCCGGCGTTGCCGTGAGCTGTGGTGTAGGTCGCAGACGCGGCTCGGATCCCGCGTTGCTGTGGCTCTGGCGTAGGCCGGAGGCTACAGCTCCGATTCGACCCCTAGCCTGGGAATCTCCATATGCCGCGGGAGCGGCCCAAGAAATAGCAACAACAACAACAGACAAAAAGACAAAAAGACAAAAAAAAAATTATACAGTCAAAATCTAGTAGTCATTTCCTCTGTAGCTCTCACCATACATGTTATGCTAAATGAAGGCCACCTCCGACCCAGGACTCAGATAAATACTCATTTATGCATTCTTAATAGCTGTTCCTTGGTCAGTTAGCAGTTCTTAACACCATCTGAGTCCTTTCTCCTTTCTTTGAGACCTCATTATTCTGCCTACCATCTATACAAGTCTGTGTGTGCACATGCACACATGCCTCTCCCAATTTCTCTCTTTCTCATCATGTTTGAAATATTTGGACTAACATTTCCTTGCTGATACTTAACCAAACTGAAACCCTATATTACTATTTTTATTAGAGGCCCAAATGGTATGATAAAATTCCTTAGACAGCAATTGTGAATACAGGGATCTTCTGTTCTGATATAAGCCACGACCTGTTCTACTACTTCATATTTTCAAATATTATCAAGGCTTCTTTTCTTTCTCACAATCACTATCTCCATAGAGAGAAGGATCCAAAGCTGTGAAATCTCTGCCATCTTTGTCTCTGATAGATGCAATTCTGCAGATTCAATGTGGCTGTGATCTCTGCCACAAGACTACTGGTAAAAGTACTGAGTGAAATGAATGTTATCTTATTGGCTGGCTACTGAATAAATGTAACATTGATTTCTAAGTTAGCCACAACTTAAGCTACTAAAGACTACAAGGATCAGAGTCAATATCCTGAATTAAGCTCTCTAGACTGGTAGCCAGAAAAATGGAGAACATCTGTTTCTAAGAGCTGTCAACCTGGCAGCAAACCAGCTGCCTACAAAAATCCAACTTAAAAACTCACTAAAGGCTCACAACAGGAAAGACGGGCAAGGGGCAAAAAGACAAAGAAAAAAGTCAACAAAAGGAACTCATCATAAAACAACCTTAACAGAAACATATTTAGATCCCAAAATTCTTTAATAATCAATTAACGACAATTTTCAACACTCCTGAATTGTGTTAGTGACTATGCAAGCACATACCTTATTTGGAGCCAAAACTTATTTTTAGACCTATAAGGTCACCTTTTGTTGGCATCTTTCCTGTACACTGGACAGCGAATTCTCAGTCACTTTTTATCTCCCTACTCTCCTCTTTAGCACAAATCCTGCCATCTGTCACCTCCAATTCTGATGAGGGGTAGAGAAGAAGGTGAGAAGCAGAGGCATAGAGACATGAATACATACAATGGGAATAGTATGAAAATCAAGGCAGCGGGATTCTTCTGCAGGCTGTACCATAAAGTAGCAGTGTAAACTTTGGGATAGTACCTCAATCCTCTGAGTCTGAGGATAATGGGATAAAACAAGAGTGATACTGATGCTCTGGTGATTTTTTTCTGGAACTAATATTTTATTTTATTTTTTACTCTTTGTTATCATTTAATTATTAATTCAGTCTATAATTACCATATATTATGGATAGATAGATGCTATGTAAAATGATAAGTAAAACAAATAAGTCCCCACACCCATGAAACTTCTATTCCATAGATGAATCGATTAAACAAACATAGATTTGTTCTTAATGAGATGCTTCCTTGTTAATCATTTCACAAAACATAAAAAATAAGTAATTTTTAAAATACCTCATTAGTAAACATGTCTTCCTTTCCTAAACACTAAGAATTGTGTGATTTAGCAAAAGTTTTAGAACAGTTTTCAATCTCCATAGTCTTTAAAACAGAAAGAGTCCTGAAGTGGGAGTTAGGAAAGTTTGTTCCAGGTGATCTCCAGGTGTATCTGCATGACCTCAGGTAGGTCACTTAAACTCAATGGGTGATGCATAATGGAAGGCAAATATCTGAGAAGTGAGTTCCAGGTATTTGAAGTTTTCAAAACTGGAGATAACATTTTAGATTTTAAGACTAATTCCTTCCTAGATATCTTATATCCATCGCCACTGTGCCACAAACAAAGCATTTTCAGCTTTACCTATTTTGAATAAAAGTGAATACTGCCTAACATTTACTACAGGGTCCATGTAATAGGAAAGCCTCATAGGCTAAACTCACCAAGAGCCTTGTGTAATCATAGATGTAAGCAGAGAGTTTTATTCTATAGAAGTTTATGCTGTGAAACATCTGGACCAGACATACCTCAGTTTATGCTTAACTTTAGGCAAAAGGAAAAACATCAGCAAATTTTAGATCTGCCTTAATTTTCTCAGTAAAATTGAACTGAATTTTAAGAATTGTTAATTGTTAATAACAAATATAATTTATTGTTTACTAGGACTTAAATAAATATCTGTCCCCAGGTCTCAAATTTGTTTGGCTTCACACTTGCAACCTGACCCTGGATTTAAGATTTTATGAAAGTACTATTTTAAAGTGATTTAATTAACCCTGACTGATGCACTGGACAGATTTGTTAACACAACCAACTCTCTCTGAATGTCTGCTATGTGCCCAGAACAGGCCGAATGCTTAAGATACAAAAAGATTAATACATAGTCCACACACATAAGCACGTTACTTGAAAAAGCAAGTTCACATAGCATGGTAAGAGCTAGACAAAGGGCAAGATTGGATGTAGTGGCTCAAGAAGAGCTAATTCTTTAAACTTTACTTGGAGCTAATTCTTTAAACTTTACTTGGAGTAAGGTAAGTGTCATGTGGTGAACAATTTAAGATGCTAGGCCCAGGTTCTCCTCTATTGCCCTGACTCATTCAGCTCTAACACCAAATATGGATATTCCATCTGGTAACACAAAGTGTCACAGGTAATTTGACTCATATACCTGGGAAGATAATTTGGGAATTGGGCCATCGAGTGATTGGAATCTACTTCCTGGAGATTTTCACACTTCGGCTCTAGTTATTTTTCAATCACTTCTTACCTACTGCATACCTCAGTCTCCTTGAGAGGAGCTCTAATAAATGTAATATCTTCCTTCTTAGGACATTAACTACAGTATTTATGTATGTCTAAGGAAATCAAATACCTATTCTAGAACAGGGACCAAACAGGTACTCCCAGATTTGCTCCTTAATCCAGATCTAGATATGGAGATGCACAACATGCTAAAGGGGGCACAGGATGGGAAACAGCTGGGTGTGGTCTCTCAGTCTGAGGCACAGAGGTAAATCAATTTCTAGAAGCACAAGAATTTTGCAAATTTAACCACAGAAATGAAAGAAAGGCATTCTACATAGTAAGAGCTCTGGTAAAGGCAAGAAAGAAAGAGGACTCATGGTATCTTTTGAGGATAGGAAGTTTTGTGTAGGAAAACAAAACAAAACAAAACAAAAAACAGGCCAAGGGTGGATGGTGACAGTTTGAACTAAAATGTTTGAAGTGGATCATTCAAGTTCAAACTGAATGAATTGGAACTGGAGAGGTTTTGAGGTTTAGTGATCAGGATTGGGTTTTATAATAGGACTCCAGTATTTATGGAAAATAGATCAGAGTGAGGCAAAATTAGAGGAAGGAAAGCAAACCATGTTGATTATAGAAAACAAATACTATTCAAACAATACTTTAACCTCTAGACCAAAGGCAAATTTTTTTTATAGAGTGGAGGTAGACACAATGTCCTAAGCATGTGCTTAATAATGCAAAAGTTATTTTTTATGTTGTGGCTTTTCCTTAAAACTAAAAAAATAAAGTATTGAAATTCACACAAAATAGAGAAAGAAGAAAAGATACTACTTCAAAGAAATAAAGACTAAATGCTACCATTTTCACAGCTTCAGACTAAGGCAAAAAAGTATTACATTTGATATAGTTTCTGCCCTGTACAAAGAAAGAACATCAAATAAAAATTTATAGTCCAACAAAAGTAAACAGATTACTGTCAGCACTTAAATAAATACTTAAGACAAGCTTATCTGAGCGTAACATAATAACATGAAAAATGATAACTGAGTTTTGAAGATTCATTAGTGGGGATTATAGACAATACACATATTTGGCAATTGGGTCAAGATAAACTCTGGTAAAATGGTTAAGCAATTCCAAATATTTTAATCAAAAAAAAGATGGTTCTTCTCTGGTTTCTCTTTAATTTTCCACATCGAGGAACACATGTCTTTGGGTTGTAATCCTTATCAGTTCCTGCTTTTGATATGTTATGGAGGGATGCATATGCAAAAGTTTCAAGAGTTCTGGAATAAGATGGCAGAATAGAAGGACTGGAGCTCAACTTCTCTCATAAAAACAACAAAATTACAACCAAATGCTGAACCTTCAACCAAATTGACTGGAAACCTTCAAAAAGATATCCTACTCCAGAAGAGGGGCCACATCAAAAGGTGGGAGGGGCAATTATGCAATATAAGCAACCCCATACCCGCCAGTTGGGCAGCCCACAGACTGAAAAGTAACTGTATCACAGACACTCACCTAGAGCAGTGAGAGTTCTGAGCCCCACATCAGGTCCCCACACCTGGGGATGTGGCACTGGGGAAAGAACCACCAAAGCATCTGCCATTGAAGGCTGGTGGGGCTTGTGTGCAGGAGCTCCATGAGACTGGGGCAAATGGAGACCCCATTCTTGAAAGGTGCACACAGGATTTCATGTGCAAAGGGTCCCAAAGCAAAGCAGAGGCTCCACAGGAATGTGGGTTGGACCTGACTGCAGTTCTTGGAGGATCTCCTGGGAAAACAGGGGTTGACTGTGGCTCATTGTGGGGGAAGGACATTGGAGACTAAAGCTCTTGGGAATATTCATCAGTGTATGTTCCTCTAGAGGTGGCCATTTTGGGAAAACCTAGCCCCACCTATCAGTGCTGAGAAGCCCCAAGCCAAACAATAATCCAGGTGGGATCAGAGCCCCACCCATCAGTAAACAGACTGCCTAAGGACCCCCCAGGCACATAGCCACATGTAATCTCACCCAGAGACAAAGCCCCACCCATCATAGAGAGAGAAATCAGCTCCACCTACCAGTGGGTAGGCAATAGTCCTTCCCATCAGGAAGCCTACAGCAAGCCCCTGTACCAAATACAGCCACAAGGAGAGCAGACATTAGACATAAGAGAGGCCAGAACTCTACTGTCTGCGAAAAGGAGACTACACCAAAAAACCTATAAAAATTAAAAGGCAGAGAACTATAACTTAGATAAGGGAGCAAGGAAAAAAACCCAGGAAAAACAGCTAAGTGATCTGGAGATTATTACTTCAAAAAATTGCAGAAGAAGGAACACTCCAAAACTCATTCTATGAGGCCACCATCACCCTGATATCAAAACCAGAAAAATACCCCCCCAAAAAGAAAACTACAGGCCATTTCACTGATGAACATAGAAGCAAAAACTTTCAACAAAATACTAGTGAAACAAATCCAACAATACATGAAAAGATTGTACTTCATGATCAAGTGGGATTTATCCCAGGGATGCAAGCGTTCTTCAATATCCACGAATCAATCAGTGTGATACACCACATTAACAAACTGAAGAATAAAAACCATATGATCCTCTCAATAGATGCAGAAAAAGCCTGTGACACAGTCCAACACCCATTTCTGATAAAAACCCTTCGGAAAGTGGGCATAATGGGAACATACCTCAACATAATAAAGGTCATATATGACAAACCCACAGCTAACATCTTTCTCAATGGTGAAAAGTTGAAAGAATTCCTGCTGAGATCAGGAACAAAACAAGGATGTCCTCTCTCACCACTACTATTCAACATAGGTTTGGAAGTCCTAGCCAAAAGGACTAGCAATCAGAAAAGTAAAAGAAATAAAAGGAATCCAAATTGGAAAGGAAAGAAGTAAAACCATCACTATTTGCAGATGACATGATACTATACCTAGAAAATCCTCAAAATGCTACCAGAAAACTGTGAGAGCTCATCCATGAATTTGGCAAAGTAGAAGGATACAAAGTTAATACACAGAAATTGACTGCATTTCTATACACTAACAATGAAAGATCAGAAAGAGAAATTAGCTGGGAGATACCATCGTGGATCAGTGGTTAATGAATCTGACTAGGAACCATGAGGTTGTGGGTTCGATCCCTGGCCTTGCTCAGTGGGTTAAGGATCTGGCATTGCCATGAACTGTGGTGTAGGTCACAGACACCGCTCGGATCCTACATTGCTGTGGCTGTGGTGTGGACCAGCAGCTACAGCTCCGATTGGACCCCTTGTCTGGGAACCTCTATATGCCATGGGTGAGGCCCTAGAAAAAGACTAAAAGACAAAAAAAAAAAAAGAAAGAAAGAGAAATTAGGGAAATGATCCCATTTACCATCACTTCAAAAAGAATAAAATATTTAGGAATGAACCTACCTAAAGAGACAAAGGAACTGTACTCTGAAAATTATAAGACACTGATGAAAGAAATTAAAGATAACACAAACAGATGGAAAGATATAGCATGCTCTTGGATTGGAAGAATCAATATAATCAAAATGACTATACTCTAAGGCAATCTACAGATTCAAAGCAATCCCTATCAAATTGCCAAGGACATTTTTCACAGAACTCGAACAAAATATTTTAAAGTTTGTTTGGAAGCATAACAGACCCAGAATAGCCAAAGCCATCCTGAGAAAGAAAAATGGAGCTGGAGGAATCAGGCTCCCAGACTTCAGACTATAATACAAAGCAACAATCATCAAAACCATGTGGTACTGGCACAAAGACAGACATATAGATCAGTGGAACAGGATAGAAAGCCCAGAATTAAACCCATACACCTACAGTCAACTAATCTATGACAAAGAAGGCAAGAATATACAATGGAGAAAAGACAGCCACTTAAATAAGTGGTGCTGGGACAACTGGACAGCCACATAGAAAAGAATGAAATTAGAACACTCCCTAACACCATACACAAAAATAAACTCAGAATGGATTAAAGATCTAAATATAAGATAGGATACTATAAAACTCTTAGAGGAAAACATAGGCCAAACACTCTCTGACATAAAACCTATCAAAATCTTCTCAGATCCACCATCTAGAGTAATGACAATAAAAACAAAAACAAACAAATGGGACTTGATTAAACTTCAAAGTTCCTGCACAGCAAAGGAAACCCTAAACAAAACAAAAAGACAGCCCACAGAAAGGGAGAAAGTATTTGCAAATGAAAAGACTGACAAGGGACTGATCTCCAAAATTTATAAACACCATCTGTGGCTCCATACCAAAAAAACAAACAGCCCCATCAAAAAATGGGCAGAAGATCTAAACAAACAGTTCTCCAAAGAAGACATACAGATGGCCGAAAAACAAGTGAAAAGATGTTCAACATCACTAATTATTACAGAAATGCAAATCAAAACCACTATGAGGTATTACCTTACATGGGGCAGAATGGGCATCACCAAAAAGTCTACAAACAATAAGTGCTAGAGAGGATGTGGAGGAAAAAAAACCCTATTACCCTGATGGTGGGAATGTAAATAGGTGCAACCACTGTGGAAAACAGTATGGAGATGCCTCTGAAAACTGAAAATAGAATTACCATTTGATCCAGCAATCCCACTCCTGGGCATCTATCCAGAGAAAATCATGACTCGAAAAGACGCATGTACTCCAGTGTTCACTGCAGCACACTATACGGTAGCCAAGACATAGAAACAATTTAAATGTCATTGACAGAGAAGTGGATAAAGACGATGTGGTACATATACACAATGGAATATTACTCAGCCATTAAAAGCAGTGGATAAAGAAACTGGTGTGCATATATATAATGGAATATTACTCAGCCATTAAAAGAAATAACAGCATTTGCAGCAACATGGATGGACCTAGAAATTATCATGCTAAGTGAAGTCAGTCAGACATTGAGGTACCAATAACAAATGCTATCACTTACATGTAGAATCCAAAAAAAGGACACAATATGCACCTGCATGTTCATTTCAGCTCTATTCACAATAGCCAAGACATGGAAACAACCTAAATGTCCATGGACAGACGACTGGATTAGGGAGATGTGGTATATATACACAACGGACTACTACTCAGCCATAAAAAATGAAATAATGCCATTTGCAGCAACATGGATGGAACTAGAGACTCTCATATTGAGTGAAGTAAGTCAGAAAGAGAAAAACAAATATGATTTCACTTATATCTGGAATCTAATATCTGGCACAATGAAACTTTCCACAGAAAAGAAAATCATGGACTTGGAGAATAGACTTGTGGTTGCCGAGGGGGAGGGTGAGGGTGTGGGATGGATTAGGAGCTTGGGATTAATAAATGCAAACTATTGCTTTTGGAATGATTAGCAATGACATCTTGCTGTGTAGCACTGAGAACTATGTCTAGTCACTTATGATGGAGCATGATAATGTGAGGAAAAAAATGTATACATGTATATGTAACTGGGTCACCATGCTGTACAGTAGGAAAAAAAAATTGTATTGGAGAAATAACAATAAAAAATTTAAATCTAAAAAAATTTTTTTTAAAAAAGGACATGGTGATCTTCTTTGTAGAATGATGCATACTCACAGACTTCAAAAAAATTATCTTTTCCAAATGAGACAGGTTGGGGGCTGGGGGTATGCCCTGGGGGTTTGGGTTGGAAATGCTATAAAATTTGGTTGTGATGATCACTGTACAACTATAAATGTAATAAAATTCATTCAGTAATTAAAAAAAAAAAAGAACTCGGCAAAATGTCCAAAAGGAAGCTTCAGGCTTGGATGACACATTTTGAGTACTAATTTTAGGAAAGTAACGTTTTTACATTATTTATACAGTTGAAAATCTTTGTTCAAGGAACTTTGGAAAGAGAAGTATTAGAAATCAAGAAAAAATTAAAATGAAACATGGCAATAAAACCTCTTTTGTCAAAGTCACACACCTGGTTACACTTCAAAGGTCTCCCAGCTTTTCTTTTCTGTCTTTATATTTGCTCCCAGCCATCTGAGGAGAAAAGCCAGTGCTTATTCCATTCCTAGGTAGCTGATCCTGTGCCTGAACTCAGTACACAGACAACAATGCAATGCATAATATTACTTTTAATTTGTTCTGGAGTTTTAAATGAAAAATCTGCCCTGCAATTGATTTTTTTTAGTATTTACCTGAGCTTCTAATTGGAAATCAGCATTTTCTAACCCTGTTCTCAGTATTTTTATTTTTTTCAGTTTGTTTGCTTCATTTAAAAATAAAAGAACCAACCAGTGAATTGTATACTTCAAATGGGTGAAATTTATTGTCTAAAAGTTATATCTCAATAAAACCATTTTTTTAAGCTAAAGAGATCATAGCATACAAATAATAGGCCTGGCTTATGGTACACTTTCCCAATATTTATTTCAATGGAAATCACATCGGATTTCCCTGGGGACACTCTCTTTCTCTAACTGGGCTCTGATTCTTCACTATATCCATGACTTACATTTTGCATAGTCATGTATATTTCTGCTTGCTTCAATATAAAAATTGATTTTTAAATGTAATTTTTTTCCATATGGAAACATGAAAAATACTATTGCTCAGGACTTCTTATTTTACAAGTTATACAAGAATAAAAATTGTTAACATAAAGACTAGTGATTAGTACACTGAAAGGAGTCTAGTAATTTCCTGGCACAAAATGGTAGATTTCATGACTTTCATCCTTCTGTCTCTTCTCTAGAGGTAATTTTTCATTTTTTTGTTTTGTTTACCTTTTAGGTATTCTTACTTGATTCCCTGAATACATGCTTTTCAATCTTCCCCAAATTTTGTCCTCTCTTACCACAATTCATGTCACAACTAAGTGGTGTCCTCTAAGATTAAGCTGATGAGAAATTAATCTTTATTGAATTTTCCCATTAGCTATATAGTCCACATAGAAATGGCTATGTGGCAAGTTAGTATCTCAAGAGGTTCTCTGAAATGAAAATTTTATAAGTTGTAAAGCTCTGAGGTAAAATTCAACCTAAATTCCTGAGGATATATTAAAAACAATTAAAACAAAATTTTTCACTCATCTTAATTGCTGTTAGGAAAACACCTGTTTACATTTCAGTCCTGAAAACAGGAACAAATTACTTATCTAAGTTGGTAATTTACACAAATCAGATAAGGGTGGGAAAGAGAAAGGGTAAGGATGGAGATAATACTAAAAGGCGAATATTAGTAATATCTCAGTAAATTTTTTTTTGTCTTTTTGTCTTTTTTTGTTGTTGTTGCTATTTCTTGGGCCGCTCCCGAGGCATATGGAGGTTCCCAGGCTAGGGGTTGAATCGGAGCTATAGCCACCGGCCTACGCCAGAGCCACAGCAACGCGGGATCCGAGCCGCGTCTGCAACCTACACCACAGCTCACGGCAACGCCGGATCTTTAACTCACTGAGCAAGGGCAGGGACCGAACCCGCAACCTCATGGCTCCTAGTCGGATTCGTTAACCACTGCGCCACGACGGGAACTCCTCAGTAAATATTTTTAAAAATATTTCTAAGTGGTAGGAAGGAGCCTATAATACCATGGAAAACACTTACTAATATTGGAATTATTCTTTTCAATGCATTCATAATAGTTATAATAATAATTATAATATTTGTTGAATAATAAGCATTTAACAATAAAAATCATAATGGTATCATCAAATCTGTGCCAGGCATGGTGATAAGCAGTAATAACCCTTATAACAAAAGTGACATATACTCTTGACTGGCAACTTACCTGCCATTTTTAATCACTATTTTCTTCTGTTGGAAAGGCTAAGAAAAAGATAACTTGTTTTCTGAGCCTCCTTTATCTTTGGTTCTAGCCAAAAATGAAAAGAAACATGTGGGGGTTGGGGAATAGGTTTCACTTCCTGAAAAACAAGAAAGGCACCAAGTTCTCTTGCAGCGCCTTTGACAAGCCACTTATTGTCCCTCAATTCATCCCCTTCCTTTGGGATACTGTCATGTGAGAAGGGCAGGCCTGGAGCTATAATAACCATCTGAAGGCATGAGTGAGAGGTCAAAAGGCAGTCCAGTGGCCTCATATCCTGAACTGTTGAGCCAACTTAGAATCTACCACCTCTAAGACTTCTAATTCCACAAGGTAATTAAACATCTTTATTATTTAAGCAGCTAATCCATTTTCTGTTACTTGTGCCTTTATGCTTTAAACAGCCTATGAAGCAAATTACAGATGAAGAAACTGAAGGACAGAAAAGCTAACCTCCTCAAGGAAGCTAGAAAGTGGCAGAGACATGATTTCAACCCAGGCACTTAATCTCCAGTGTTTTAAATCCCTATTCTACATTGTCTTTCATTACCAAAGGAAATATCATGGTATTTGAAGACAGAGTTACTTCCCTTTCCTTCTTCATTCTGCTAATACTTCCCAATTCAACTTTTTTTAATCTCCACCCCTTCCTCAATATGGCATCCTGATGTCTACCCAAATTTGGCCCTTTGTCCTATCCTAGAATAATGTTTGAGAATATTTTAATGTTACGGTACTTTTAAAGCCAACAGGCACATAACTTTCCTCAATGACTGCTCTAAGTTAACATATTTCTTTTTTCATCCATTCATTCAATCATCTATCCACCCAGTCCATATTTACTGAGCTTCCTCTCTGTTACTGACCTCGAGATTCAAATAGCAGGGGTAAAAATAAACAGAACTAGTGCCTAACAGTTGAATCATACATGCACTTATACAGGAAAATATTGCATATAAATATACTATATAAATATATTATAGTAAAAACATAAATGTAAAGAAGCTATGATTTTAGCAGAGGAATAAAGCAACTGGCTCTGGCTATGGTCATCTTAGGTTCAACAGGGGTTGCCTGAGCTAGACTATATCATATTCAAATATAATTAGCTTCCGTACTCAAAAGTAGGCAAATAAGACCTTTGATGTCCAACTCCTTTGTCATATGTTCATTAATGTTTAAATATAAAAATTATGCATACCTTATTTTTACCTCTTTATAAAAGAACCAAAATCAAGTACATTGAAAATGATACATTTAACTTTGACATGTAAAACCAAAATTGCCACAAGAAACAAGAAAGCTAGACTATTAGCACTTTCTTAAGCTTCTGATTCTTACTCTGATACCTTCAATAATTTAATTAGTTGTATTAAAGTATCATAACTTATCAATGCACTTAGCTCCAGACATCTTTATAAACAGCATCTAATTAGCCAGGATTCTGATATACTTGCACAATTTACGAATATCTTTTTTTTTTTCAGGGCTGTACCTACGGCATATGGAGGTTCCCAGGCTAGTGGTAGAATCGGAGTTACAACTGCCTGCCTATGCAACAGCCACAGCAATGCCAGATTCAAGCCACATCTGTGACCTACATCACAGCTCAAGGCAATGCCAGATCCTTAACCCACTGAGCAAGGCCAGGGATCAAACTCACAACCTCATGGTTACTAGTCGGATTTGCTTCTGCTGCACCACGATGGGAACTCCACAAATATCATGACTATTTAATATAAACACAAATAATACCAAAAATCATACATTAGGTGGATTTTAATGTTCAAAATCATTATAACAAACAATGAATATTAGTTTTTAATCTAGGGATGGCTATAACTCTGCCCTTTGACCTTTGACTCTGATTCTATTGTTTTTCAAATGGTTTCAAAGTAGGTCTTTCTTTAGACATCTTTCAGTTCCAAAATATCTGTTTTTCCATGCATTATTTACTAAATTGAAGAGACTTTTCAAACGCAAATCTTGACTATTCTGAATTAATGAGATTACATGGACAACACCTGATTGTATCCACAACAAAATATCACGGCATATGAAGCATACCTCTGAGGTCTTGAACAATGCAATTAATATTACTACCATGTACAATACATTTTTATTACATTTCATAGGCTGACTACATTTTTATATACCACTTTCACTTATGCTTGTAATTCTGTTAGGTGCTGTCCTGCAAAATCCCAATTACATTGGCATGACCTTTTGATTTCCCATGAAATGAAGCTGCTTCTTCCACAATAACATCTTTAATACCTTGTTACTAAATTTGCTGTGTTTTGATTTTTCTGAAATACCGTTCACTGGGTCTATAATATAGCCAAGGTCTTTATCTGTTAAGGATATCATAAAAAACACCAGTGTATAATAACTGAATGTCTTCAAAACTGAGCAGAGAGGGTTCTGTCACTACAGCAGTGTTTCTATCTTAAGCTTTACCTGTTACATAAAAAAATTTTAAGTGTTGAATAATGTTAAAACACTAAATTTTGAGTCCAGAGGGTAAAGTTAACTCTCTTTTTTTTTTTTTTTTTGGACACTGGACCAGACATCAATGCCTCTAACATCTAGTTCCTATTTGTCAAGAGAAGAGCTAAGCTGGGAAATTTCCTCATAGGGTATCTCTAAAATGCCTTTGGACCTAGTGGCCACTTGTGAAATGGATATTTGAGGCTGAACTTCCTCCAAAACAAACCCTGGAAGAAGAATTTGAGTGTAAGCACTTTGGTAGTTATCTCAGGAAAACACAGAAGGAAAGCAGGAATTGAGAGTGGTGAGGGGAAAGACAAAGAGGACGTTCCAAGTTACCACCATGATCAGTTGGAACTTATTATTGGGATGTTTTGTATGAAGCAGAACCTATTCCCCAGACTTATCCTATCCATAGGCTAAGGTAGCCAGAGCACTTGTACATCAATGCCTTCCAGTCACTGGTAGAGAAGAGCTACTGAGAGGGGATGGAGGGTGCCCTTCATGGCCACTTCCAGACCACCATGAAGGGCTCCAGCAGTCAGAAGAAGGTCTTGAGCAAAGAGATACAGATATGGAAAATGTACACTGAAATGAGCTAGAAGGAAAGAGGTGGTGTCTGCTACACCACCCCTGCCTGTGCTCCTCTCCCAACCTACCTGGCACACCCATGACCTCTTCTGAACTAGCTCAAATATTATATCATCTGTGCACAGCTTCCTGATGCCCAAGCTCTATCATAACACATACTTTTCTTATGTGAATAATCACATCTGCATGCCTATCTCCACTAAGCTCAAGTTCTTTCTATCTCTACCCTAGTAGTCCAGCTGTGTTTATTTGATCAATGCTGTTGGATAAGGGTGTGGTTCTTCCGTAAAAATTTAGCACTAACCAAGTTGTCTCTTATCTCATTTCTCTGAGGAAACAAAGAATACAGAACATCAGAAATTACTATTGTTGCTTTTGCCAAATAGCCATCCCTGTCTGTGACTCAAATTATTTATACATCTAAACAGTGGAACAGGTTATGCTGACATTTTAATGTCACTGTCTGATTCTTAACACCAAAAACTTGGTGAGCCATGATGTTTGAAAATTCATCTATCAGTAGCAGCTATAACAAGCATATACTGAATGTTTAAGGCTCTGTGCTTCCTAAGACTTTTCCATTATTTTGTATATTTTATATGTGTAATTTAATCAGAGATCAAATCTAATGTTTAAATTTAATATTAAAATCAGATTATCAAAAACCATCAACCAAGCTAATTTGAGCACATTAACTTTAACAAAGGTAGCATTTTCAGATTTATTTTTTCACTGATAATTTCTAAAAAGAAGCTTGTCTAGAAATTCATACTAAAGATGTCTCTTCTACTTATGTGAAGATGCATTTTTCATGCACTGTCAGATTATGTTACTTTATATAAATAGCACACAGTCTTTAAAGCAGTTTTGTCTTTTTCCACTGGTAGAACTTTGTCCTATTAGCAGCTCTATTAGTTAATAGAATTGGCTTTTAAAAATATATTTTAAACTTCTTTTCATATTGGTCAATTCTCAAATATATGTTTTCTCTACTTCAACAAAATCTCCTTTACTTTATGGCCAACCTTGTGGGAAAGAAAAAATACAAGTACAAAATGAGTCAGGGTTTTAAGTTTCATAAGGTTCATGATTTTTAAATTTCTTATTACTCCAGTTTGATCCTGTGTACCCAGAAGCAGTATGTTTTATCCAAGCAAGTTATTTTAAAAAGGTTTATCTGATCACTGCAATTTTAGTCTTACCCATTCTTAGCCTACTCAAACAAACAAACAAATCTTTCCCAATTCTTTTTTTCTATATCTTTGCTCATGGGTAACCTGATTTATATCTGGTTCCACCAACTACCATCCATTCTTTTTCCCCTTCTTCTTAGGTATCTATTTGTTTTTTGTTGTTGTTATTTTTGCTTCTAGTCTATTAATAATTGTTATTGTACCCTTAAAAAGTAGAGTACAGTGAGATTTAGGGATTTTTTTAGGAGGAGCTAGGATTTTTACATTTTTTTTTCCTCTCCAGGTCAATTAAATTTCTATGAGCTCCCTAGTGGGTTGGTCTAACACATTATAACAAGCACTATTTTGAGGGTTATATATAGACTTTACTTGACATATCAGCAGGAGAAAGGAAAAGTAGGAAAAGTCAACCCAAACTGCTGATCAGTCATTTTGACACACAGTTTAAACTGTGCCCTTTGGCAATAAAATGTCTTCAGAGAAAAAAAAATTTTTTTAAAGAAAAACAATTGAGGAGCAACACAATAAAATAACCTTAGTGAAAAGGACAATAAACCTCAACTACAACAGCAGCATTTTTGGTTAAACTACATTACATACTAAAAATTAACAGTCGATTCTATAATAAATTCATGAAGTAAGCTCCTGCATGTATGTATCCATGACAACTCAGGTTTACAGCTCTGAGTTTCAAAAAGCTATGTCGCCAGGAATATGTAAATTATTTAAAACATTGTAATAAGATAAAATTATTTGTTTCCACAAATATCAATTTGCTAGTAGTCCAACTTTACAGCAAATCACAAATTGTGAAAAGTTATGATTATTCTTAGAGAAACTAGAAAAGCTATTTAATATCATAATTATAATGAGGAGCAAAGAATCAAGGGTTATATGCCCTTCAGACTATTGTGAAGTCAAAAAAGATATGAAAACATGACATGCCATCTTAGATACCAGATGGAAGTCCATGTGGAAGTCTGATAGGTTAACTTCCTTAGAGCTGATCCACAGAAGAGAATAACAATACAAGAATGATTGAATGTGAGCATTCAGGCAAGGACTTCTGCTACCCTTTCCTTTTTCCAGTAAGAGGCATAGGTTCCCTTAGATTTGGAACTTTGAGATGGATTCTGGAATACTAAGTGAGAAAGCAGTAAATACCATGTCATTAGATTATGCTTACTCAGAGATCTCTGAGAGTCCTAGTAAAAGTGACATGAAGCCTGGAGGTGCACTGCAGACAAATACTGTACCACAGATTAGACAACTAATTTTCTTTAATATTAAAACAAAATACACTCATCTGTCATCAAATACTCCCCCCACATGCCCAGGGTAATAAAAAACGTGTAGGCTGGTTAATGGAAAGAAAACTCAACTTTTCTTCCTCCTAAGAGAACTTTTCACAGAGCTTCTCTGAAGTCCCAGGCCCACATTTGACAGAAACCCTCAAAAGATATGAATTGAGAAATACTCAGTGGTTCTTTTCAACTTATCTCTAGTCTAATGGAAATCAAGTTAAGATAGCATTTTGGAACTTAGCCTGTTTGAAGTATTCTCATCACATAACTGACCAAAAAATAACTTCATTTGCTACCAACTCTGCTGACTGAAGTTCTCACGGATAGAAAATGCTGCCTCTGGATAAAGGTAGGTGCAGAACTTATATCTTAGGTCAAATGGAAAAAGCAGCATTACTATAAACAGGTGCCTTAATGGGGTACTAGCTGTGTGGCACTTCTGAGTAATATTTCATTTTTTGATTTGGAAATATTCTCCATCTCCTCTCTACATTGACAAAAATCTATCCAGCTCAAAAGACACCTCTTCAAGAAACCTGACTTTAAAAAATCTAGTCCAACAATGTTCCCACCTGCTTCTCACTACTGTATTTCATTTGGTACTAAATTATTGCTTCTCAAATGGAAATGACAGGGAGTAGTGGAATTGTTTAATGTTTAAAAACCTTCTCAAACAAATATGACATATTCTTTCTCTCATATGAAGTAACTGTTAGAGGCACAAGTACCAAATTTTTATTCAATCCTTAGGAAATAAGAAATTTCCCAGACTAAAATGTTTTAGGTAAAATTACCAGAGGTTTAAAATATTAAATTGTTTATTTAATTAGAAGGATATTTGTAAACAAATTTACACTTGCCTCAATTTTTATAAGTAACAGTGAAAGGTAATTTACAATTTTCTTAGCACCTTGAGACATGGTAATGTATATGATTATTACATGATATACTACAATAATTCTTTTAGATACAACTGAGATGTTTTGGATGTTATTATGAAATGATTTGCTATGGGGGGATTTATTTTGGATTTTTATGAGTTTTTAAAACTTCCTCTCTTTTTCTTCTATCAACTGTTCACACAATTCTCCAGAGCAAAATACATAGCTAACACATGATAGAATGATGCCTGGGAAGGTCTTAGGAAAATCATGAACCAAGAATTTTATACCAGTTAAGCAATCATTTGACTATAAAGGCCACAGAAAGCCATCTTTGAACATACAAGAACTCAGAGAATATTGTTCAAAGAAAGCTTTCTTGAAGGAGTTTGAAATTTCTTTAAAGTCAGAGGATACATTTCGGGTAAAGAAAAGGAAAATAGAATAGGGATAATAAATACAGAAGCTACTGAGGCCATCTAATTTTAGGGTAAATAAAAAAAAAATCTATCTTGTGGCCATTGTGGTAACAGAACTATGAAATAAAACTACCAAAACTTAAATGAGAAAGAAGGAAGTGGCAATGGATATAAAATGACAGTCTTTCTCTTTTTTAGAGCTGGGGATTTAAAGGTATCATATACAGCTGATAAATAATAGAAATAGAAGGATACTCAAAGATATAAAAAAACTTCCAGACTAATAAAAATATAATCACTCTGTGAAGAAGGAGGGAAGGCAAGTGAGACGAAGTGAAAGTACTAATTTAAATGCCATGTACAGCAGAAAGCCAATAAATTGTCTAAATAAATAGAAGGACACATAGAGTCCAAAATATAATAACATAATTAGGCCACACAAATTGGTCTTATATATAACTGCAATAAATTCAATAGATAAGAATTGTCATATCTATTGAAAGATTTTCTTCAAAGCTAAATGACTGTATGTATGGTACACAAGAGATACATTTTAAAAAAGGTGATTAGGGGTGGCTGAAATGAAAAGATGAGGAAAGGTGTTCAAGGAAATCCAACAAAAGGAGTTTAAGGTTTATGAACTAATACTAAACAGAATAAATTCAGGGCCATAAACATTAAATCAGACAAAGAAGGCATTCAATGATGATAATGATGAGTTTCACCCAAAGAAGGTTTAATAATTATGATATCTGTGAATAAAAGAGCATTAAAACTCATAAAGCAAAAACTACTGGGAGCAGAAGGAGACATAGATTGAATCACATCAGTCATAGGGAATTTGAATTTCTTTACCCCCAGGCTCAAAAGAATAAGTAGACCAGAAATAATCAACGCCTTCTTATACCTAAGGGATGAAGTAAATAGTATAAATTTCTATAACCTGTAAACCAACACAATAACTTATTCTGAAGTAATAATAGAATAGGCACAAAAAATTAACCGGTGTCAGGTCATTTAGAAAACCTCAATAAATCTTCCCAAAATATAACTAGTATAGATACATGCAAATTAAAGAGGAAATAAATACAAAAACTACAGAATACTTAGCAAATACAGATAATGAAATATATCTTAGAAATGGCAAGAAATAGCTAAAGCCAAGTTGAAAAGAAAGTTTAGTCTTTAAATATTTATATAATAATGTAAAAATAAATTACCAAATAATAATTATCCATTCTTACCTGAAATTTTTAAAACAAGAGGAAAATGAAACTAAACAATACAAAAAGAAAGAGTAAAGAGAAGTGAAAAACAAATAATTAGAATACAGAAATTTGCAGAATAATTAAAAATACAAGATATGGGTCTTTTTCTTTTTCTTTTTTGACCACCCCACAGCATATAGAGTTCCTGGGCAAGGGATCAGATCCAAGTCACAGCCACACCCTAAGCCACAGCCATGACCTAAGCCACAGCTAGTTCCCTAACCCACTGTGCTGGGCTGGGGATCAAACCTGTGCCCTAGCGCTCCCAAGATATGGCCAACCCATTGCACTACAGCAGAAACGAATGGGTCTGTTTAAAAAATACAATTGAATAAACAATAAACACAACCAAGGAAAAATATAAACAGGCACACAGACACACACATATACACAGCGAAAGGGGAAATAATCTCAACAGGAGAAATAAAATACTGCTATTATTTTAGCAATTTGAAAATGAATTTGAAAGTCTGTATGAAATGTATGGTTAACTAGGAAAATATAATTTATAAAAAAACTGAGATAGACTAAGAGATGGACAGAACACAGAGGATTTGAAGGCAGTGAAAATATTCTATGTGATATTATAATGATGAATATGTCATTATACATTTGCCCAAATCCTGTGAAATCGGATTGTTATGATCATTATACAACTACAGATGTGATAAATTCATTTGAGTAATAAAAAAAAAAGAAAAAGAAAGAAAGAAAGAAATTTTTAAAAAACCCAACACCACCAAGAACCCTAACGTAAACTACAGACTGGATGATGATGATGTGTTAATGTAGCTTCATCCTTGGTGAAAAAAATGCACCATTCTGGTAAATGATGTTGGTAACAGGTAAGGCTATGTGTGTGTGAGAACAGAGGATATCTACACCATCCTCTCAATTTTATTATGAACTGTTTTAAAAAATAAAGTCTTTATAAAATCACCGACCTAGATATGTAGAATATATAAATATCCTAATTGGTGAAAATACATTGAGGAAACAGTGGAAGAGTGATTCCTCTACCCCCTCTTATACCTTTAAGCACCTGTCTGAGATAGTCTGAGGAAAGAAATCTGTAAGGGGTAAATAGTTCTGATACCATATCAAATGTGAAAGTATAGATATCACCAATACTATTGAAATTGTTCCAAAGCATTCAAAAACAAAGAAAATCTTTCAAACTATTTATATAAAGCCAGCATAATATAGACGCCAAAATCCAATGAAATAGCCTCCCACTAAAATCACTAATGAATAACACTTAAGAAAATGGATGCACAAATCTTAAGCACAACTGCAACATATTTTTTAGACCTATACCAAGCTGTTTATTTAATTCATGAGGAAAATAAATGTGCACAAAAAGGAAACTTTTACAAAAGAATTTAAATGAAGAATAGGAGGTGGAGTGAAAACTAGTTTTATTATAAGTCTACTGCTACTAAAATATTGTGGTTCTGTTGAAGAGAATGGAGTCTAAATATTAAAGCAAATATATGTAAGACTTTATGATACAAATGGTATATAGGAGAACTAGATTAAATGTTAAGACAACTGGGAAATCGCTAGGGAAAACTAAGATTGGATTACTATCTCATATCAAAATTAATTCCTATAAACTAACTACAATGGAAAAAATAAAAATCATTTAAAAATTTTAATTCCTAATAAAACCTTAGAAACAAGTAACAGAAAGAAAGAGGGAGAGAGAGTGTGTGTATGCGTTGGGGGGGATTTGCAAGAGAAGTCATAAAATAAGTCACAAATTGAATAGGTTAAAAAAACCTAACTATTCTTCATGGCAAAACGTATCACTAAAGTAGTTCAAGATAAATCGCAAATAAGGAAAAATAATATTTGCATATCCCATCACAAAGGAATAGGTTTTCTAATATGGAAACAGTTTAAACAAATCAGAAGAAGAGGAACAATCTAAGAAAAAAATGAAAAATACAGAAAGATTTCATAGAAAATAAAATACAAATAACTTCAAATGTTCTTTGCCAGGGGGTGAATCAGAGCTACAGCTGCTGGCCTACACCACAGCCAGAGCAACATGGAATCTGAGCTGCATCTGCAATGTACACCATATCTCATGGCCACCCGTGTCTGCGACCTACACCACAGCTCACAGCAACACCAGATCCCCAACCCACTGAGTGGGGCCAGGGATCAAACCCACATCCTCATGGTTCCTAGTCGGATTTGTTTCCAATGCTCCACAAAGCGAACTCCCTCAGATGCTCTTATTTGTTAACAAGCTATTTAAATTTGAAGTGTTCGGATACCATTTTTCACCTATAAGGATTAGTAAAGATCTAAAAACTTAATGTGAAGAACTGGGTATCTTCTCAAACTCCTGGCGATAGTGCAAATTAATACAACTTCTATAAAGTACAATTTGGCTATTTTTATTGAAAATTAAAAAAAAATATGCAGACCCTTGCACCTAGCAGTTTAGCAATTTACTCTGCAGAGTAGTCATCCAAAAGCTCAATGATACAGACACAGACATTCTTTGCATCATTGTTATAGCAGCAAAAGTTTGGAAACAGCATGAGTTTCCATCTATAGGAGAATAGTTAACTACACTGTATAAATCCAAATAAACAGATATTTAGTGGCCCTTAAAAAGAATAAGGCAATTCCATAGATACTAGTATGGAGTGGCCTCCAAGTGAAGAAAGAAAAAAAAAAAAAAAAGAACAAAGTTGAGAACAATCATTTATCCATTGTTGCAAAAATATGTGCTAAGCACTCATGAGACAGTTCTTAGTTTTTTACTTCAACTATCTGCCATCAAGAAGTGAAAAATGTACATCATACTATGATATATCTATCTTTCCTTTCCAAGAGATATAAGAACTGTGGCTTGTTTTTCAATCAATTTATGTCACAGCTGATTTTATGATAATATGAGTTTTTAAAATCTAGACACATATTATACATAACAGGAAGTACATGTCCCTAGTCACATATAAAACTGTGAACTCCTTGCTGATAAAAATTTTATCACTTTCAACTTGCTCTGCTATAAACTATAAGAGAAATAATTCTGAGGTTTACTGCATAGTAACTTAGAGATTTATTTCTCAAGTCAAGGCCATAGCTAAAAACCAAGTCACTTTACAGGGTATATGTAATATATTCTCAAAAAAGGCGCTGAATGTTGAATGCCATGTACCTTGCTCCTAAGAACTTAAGGACCTGATAAATATATTTATAATTAGATATTAGGTAAGTAAATCATTATTAAAATGCTTTAACCTCAAGGAAATATTTAAATAGGAGAGCAAATAAATATAGCTATGACTGAAAAAAAAGAGAGTTATATTTTCCATTTAACTGGATCATTAAGATCCAATGACAATAATATACATAAGGGATAACCTTTTTAATTTATGAATTTCAACACATTATATTTCAGATGAATGGAAATAGAGAGGGGTGAGCCAGCAAGAGATAATACATAATCACAGTCTGTGCTCACACTGGCTTGATTACCACTGGCTCTTCCTGGCCTTACTGATGCCCTAGAAGGTTGAAGCCACCTGAGGAGCAGAACTGATACTCAAATTCTTTTATTAGCTCATCTGTCCTATTGCCATAGAGATCAGAGCTCTCAAAATGATCACAAGACCCACAGTGAAGTAACTTTTGGAAGACTGCATACATTCATTTGAACCTTTTAAAGAGGACTTATTCCATATGAGACACTTGGTAGACAAAGAATAAAACAATAGTGCAGTTGCCTCACCCAGAAGAAAGTCTAGGAAAAGAGATACCAGGCTGATAAGAAAGTCAACATAATATTAAACTTAGAGACCTGAGAAAGAGCTCCTATTACAATAGCCAATGACTACCATTTATACAAACAGCAGTATTTTATGTCATGGAATCTTTTTAACCCTTTGTGCAGCTGGCATCGTCAGCTGTCACTCTGACTCAATACTAAGCCTATGCAAAGTAGCATCATTTAATCATCCCTGTAATGGCCTTCGGGTGTAGGTATCAGTAACAATGCTTGTCACATGGTAGCTTCCTGTTTTAATTACTCTTTCTTGCTGATTAGGTATTAAGCTCAGTGCATATGCTGTCCATACCTAAATGTTACCTTATTTCATATTTTTTTTTCTTTTTGGCTGTCCCCATGATAATGCAGAAGTTCCCAGGCCAGGGACTGAACCCATGCCACAGCAGTGACAACACTGGATCCTTATCCCACTGCACCACCAGGGAACTCCCAATGTTACCTTACTTTAAATGGCACCAGTAAAATGTCATTTTTTAAAAGGTTTGTACTCCCTTAACATTGGTGCCTTGGGACGCACTTCTGTTCATGTCACTCCACTGGACTTTGATCTCAGGGTCATTCTGCAACTGAGCCAAAAGAAGGTCAAGGATATTCTGTCCCTCACCCTAGGTTCCTGGCTCATGAGCAGCAGTGAGACTTGTATTCGGTTAGGCCTGCCTCCGAAGCCTGCTTTTTCACTTCATCTCCCCTAGGAGTTTGGGTTCAGTACCCCTAAAATGGGACCCAACAAGTACAGTAAGCACCTTCATTTTTTCTTGGAACTTAGCAACCTGACTTACTTGCACATAGTCAAATAGAGTATTTTCTTTCAAGTTATTTTAATGTCTCAAAATTTGAGGTACATGTAGCCATCTTTATATAAGGCTGATGTTAAAATTACCAGGAGTAAATTTAGTTTGGCGCTGTGAAAGTGAACATGACAGGAGCCAAAATGGCAAAGATCAAGTCTTAAACAGCAAAAACTTTGGAGCTTATTATTCTGGAATTCTTTTTTAAAAAATTATTCTATTTTAGATAGATACTCAGAAAAACTTTAGTTTTTAATTGGCACTGGATAAGAGATCTAAAGCATAAGCTTATGTGCTTTAGATCTCTTATCCAGTGATACTCTAGATTTGTAATGTGTATACATTTATTATATTTAAAACATATTTTCAGCCTTTAGAAGTAAAAGGTAAAACATTTTTGGAAAAAACACCAAAAAATACAGAGTAAACCATCTACTACATGATCTAGGGAGGCAGAGTATACAGGTACATTGCAATTACTGAGGGAAGACAGAGTTTCAGATTCACTTCTCCTATTTGGGCCCCAGTCTCTTTGATGTAAAATATAAGTGATTGAACTAAATGTAAAGCTTCTTCACACTTAAAGATATCTTAATTGCCATTTTGCAAGCCACCAAAGTTTAATTAGCAGCAGAGTCAAAATATACTTACATGGTATGAAACCCAAGTGATTCCTCCTTCTTCTTCCGAATAAACTAACTGAAGGAAACTTCCTCATGTCACAATAAATACTAAGCCAGTTTTACTCTAGAAGTGAGCTATCTTTTATATTAGTCTAGGAAACTGTATTTGATTTTGGCAGTTTCTGGGAACTGCCATCTCAAATAAGCAAAGGCCAAAAACCTCTCCTAGAAGATATTTTAATTACTTCCTGCTATCCAAATTCCCATTTCTCTAAAATGAAGTTTTTCAAATAGTTTTATTTTATCCAAAGAATACTGTGCCAAGGTTAAAAAGCATAATTATCAAAGAAAATAATGATAGAGTCTAAAATTCAAACCCAAGATTCCCTTTAAAATGACTCTCAGAATTACACCTAGCATTACTAATGATACACACATACATACAAAAACCATTACCTTAGACACTTTTTTTTGCTGGATAGTCTAAATTACTATCTCATATTAAAATAGGAAGCTAATATTACAATATGATGTGAATTTATTGTAAAACACAATGAAAAATTGAGAAACATGGTTTTATTCTTAAGAGTCAGCTATGAATGAAGGTTTTATCAAATCACCTTAATTCTAAACTGCATTCAGAATACCCCTGTGTATTCTGAATGTATGTTCTCTTTCCAATTATCTAGGAAATAATGTACACATAGAATTTGTGTTCAAAGTTAGGAGTCAGTTTAGTTTACATACAGGTGGACTAACCAAAAATCTATGCTTCATTTTTGCTGTTCATTCATGCACTCATCATTGAGCACTTACTATGTGACAAGCTCCACTCCCTGTGCTTGGGATAGACACATATTTAGACAGACAAGATCTCTGTTCACTTGCAAGGATGCCAACAATAAAAAAAAGTGAAAATTAGATAATTTCAGGAAATCAAAAAGTGTTTTAAAGAAAAACTTGAAAAGCAATGTGATAAAAAACTGTGGGGAGGTATTATTTTGGAGGACACTCTGGACAGTCTTTCTGAAGGAACATTAGAGTGTTAACATTAATGAAGAGAAGAAATCATCCAGGCAAAGCTTCAGAGTATTAGAGACCATTTGCAAAGACCCTGAGGCTAAAGTGAGTTTGATTCATTCTGGGATTAAATGGTTGTAGCTAGTACAACTGACTGTACATTTTATTTAAATAATTTAATAGTCAAATATATTAAAAATTAAACTTGAAACAAACATGAAGTATTTCCACTGAATGTTGGTGTCTCACAAGACAGTTTGTTCTAAATAAATACATCTATATCTTGGCTACACATTAATGGTGATTATAGAGCAATTTAAAAAAAAAATGGTGTCCAGGTCCCATCTAAGACCAATTTCAGTATGTTCTGAAATTCCCCAGATAATTCTAATACAAAATGAGAGTTGAAAGCCATTGTTCAAAATTAATCTAGAAATTGCCATATTCAAGCAATCAGACTGTGTTCTGGGAATCTTCTAATGGTCAATCCTGGGTGGATGTCTTTTGGTTACAGTACATTGGGAATTAGAGAAAGGCCACAGCATGTGTTGGCTGAAATCCTGAGTTCCAGAGTCAGAGCATTCCTAGTTTGAATACTCTCATCAGATTTGGGCAAATCGTTAAATTCTTTAAGCCTTTCTGTTTTTCTTTTCTTTCTTTCTCTCTCTCTCTCTTTTTTTTTTTTTTTTTTTTTTTTTTCCTGACCACTCCTCTAGCATGTGAAGTTCTCAGGCCAGGGATAAAACCTGTGCCACAGCAGTGACCCAGGCCATAGCAATGACAGTACCAGATCTTAACTGCTAGGCCACCGGGGAATCCTCAAGCTTTTGTTTCTTTATGCAGAATAAGAGTACCCCACCAGTATCTAAAGCATTGTTCATTAGCTAATATATATACAGTGCTTATCACTGTATAAGGTACATAGTAACTGATAAGTAAATACCAACTATGATTATTAATAAAATGAACAGTCTTTTAATCTACTTTAAAAAAAAAAAGCAAATCTAATTTCTTGCTCTTTTTTAAAGATTTAAATGAGAATAATTGATCATGATTAGGTTGCTACCCATATAACCCCATATAATTATGTTATTGAATACTTTTCAAGTTATGAGAAACATAAAAATGTTCTTGTATTTCTACATTACTTATCATACTTGGGAAAACTTGCCATAAATATTCTTCAGGATTTTTAAGATATGTGTAGGCTTATTTTTAATATAGGATTGGGAAATTTTTAACCTCTTAAAAATTTGCAAACTCTTATGAAAGAGTGCTCAATGTCACTTGTGAATGCATTCCAAATTGCTTTGGAAAGAAAAATGATCACAGCTTGATGTAATACTGGCCTCTTTATGACAATTATTCTCTAAGACCAAATCATTTAAGTGCTCTAAGTCCAAACCCTTGTTACAAAGGGGCTTTCATGAAAATTGTGTCTAAGAATGTCAAAATCCAGTATACTCTCCATTAAGCATACTTAATCAAGTATTTAAACACTTCTGCCTACTTCCCACTCACATGGATGAGCAAAGGCTTCCCTGGATGCAATAATCTACGTTGGACACATACCGACTTTTAGACTCTAGGTTTATTTTCCAAACATTAATAGAAGATGAATAACAGTACATCATCCACAAAAAGCAAAACACCTACACAATGTTGAGGGAACATTTTGGTTTGCGGAGCTAACAAATGTTTCAGTTCTGAAGGCAAAGACTATTTTGCTTAAACAAATAACAAAGTATCACAACTTTTAAAAAATCATAAAATTACCATAAATTTGTCTACAATGCTATCTAAACATCTTTAAAGGTGTTACTTCTTATTTTGAAAATTTTAAGTACTATAACAATTTCAAAATATGTTGGTTTCTACTATTTTCAATCCCACAGTCACCTGAACGTACAGATAGTATCATTTGCCCAGCTTTTGCCTCTTTCATAGTAAGAAAAGGAAAAAATTAAACCAAGGGAACTCCAAGGAATTTTATTACACTACAAAGATAATATCAGTTAAAATTTACAAGTCAAAGTAAAACCATTCTGACTTTCCATTAATACATATTTTTTTCAGAAATTTAAAACTCTGACCAAACTTTAGCAATTAGCCAAGCTATTAGCTTACAAATGCTTTGATGCATCAACCATTGTTTTGTTTTGGGTGGGGTTTTTTGTTTGTTTGTTTGTTTTGGCTTTTTTGCCTTTTTCTAGGGCCACTCCCATGGCATATGGAGGTTTCCAGGCTAGGGGTCGAATCAGAGCTGTAGCCGCCAGCCTACACCAGAGCCACAGCAACTCGGGATCCAAGCCATGTCTGCGACCTACACCACAGCTCACGGCAATGCCAGATCCTTAGCCCACTGAGCAAGGCCAGGAATCGAACCTGCAACCTCATGGTTCCTAGTCAGGTTCCTAGTCGGATTCCTTAACCACTGCGACATGATGGGAACTCCCATCACTATTGTTTTTAAGTATGACCAGGGCACAAAAACTGTAGATCTGTGATGGTCATACTTTTAAGTGATGCTATTTGAGGATAGATAATAAGTAATAAAGGAAATGGGTTAAAGATGCGCTATTTTTAGTTATTCTTTTGTGGACAGGAAGAAGCAAGTAGTTTATTAAGAGAATACCTAAGCTGAATAGAACACAGATTGTTGAAAATGAAACAATTAAATTATGCAAAAACTATGAGGACAGACTGTCAAAAAAATTCTGCACTTGGTATTACAAAACATTTGACTGGGTTTAATGAGGTTAACACAACCTGCCATACAAGACTGGTCACGAACTTTTCTTACTGTAACCTAATTATGATATTGCACAGGGAGCTATATTACAAGCAATCTTCAGTTGTGACATAACTTAAACTATTAATCTATGACAAAAAAATATGCTCCCAATCACACAAAATAAAGGTCTTACTACATTCAATTAGCAAAAATGGAAAGTTTACTTAGTCCAAAATATGCCCTTATTCAATTCTGCCAATAACTCTGCAAGGTAGGCATGCTTATCCTCATTTTATAGATCAGGAAATGAAAGCTAGCTCAAAACTGTACAATAACTTGGTCAAAGTCATACCATTCATGAGGGGAAAGCTAGGATTTGAATCCAGGACTTACAAATACCTACTATCTCAATTAGACTAGGATAACCAAATCAGGTAAAGATGAACACCCAGTAGCTGTTATCCTACTAGAAATTTATTCCTTCCACCGAAGTCTAGTTCCACAGCATTCAAAGAGAGTTTAAAAGAAGATGACGATCATGCGAAATTACACAGGATTTGGGGTCAGAGCTATATGAATTAATATGTTAGCACCACGACAAATAGACTGTAACGTGGGCAAAATTATTTTACCTTTTCAGGCAAGTCTCTCACATTTGAATAAAAATTCCTCTCTTATACAGTCATTGTGGGGATAAGAGATATGGTGCAAACAATAGTAAACACAATGGGCCATAGAAGGCCATTGACACAAAAACTGTGTTTCTGTACATCCTTGCTGTAGACAGAGGGCCATTGACACAAAAACTGTGTTTCTGTACATCCTTGCTGTAGATAGAAAAATAAGGCTTGGATACATTATCTATGTTAATTAAAGAGGAAACTCAAATGTGAATATGTTGAATAAAGCATATTAAGCATGTACACGTCATTGGCTAATGAAAATACATATGTTTAAAAAAATAATCCTAATGAACATAAAACTGATGAATGTATTTTACATTCATTTTTTAAGAAACTAATATAACTACCTTCTTGCTAAAAAATTTCCTTTGACTATCCTTGAGTTCAAAATCTATCCATTGAATAAACACTCATACCTGTTACGTCTAAGGCAACATGGGCATGTCTCAATCCGTGTGCCATATTTTCACCACAAGTTTCTTTGCTGTAAACACGTTTGTGGCAAACATTTTGCTGAAAAACTAACTGGTCATAAGGCAGCTTTGCCATGAAAGATAAAATTGGTTGACAGTTTTTGGTTCAACGGTTTGGTTTCAACTGGTTGAAATACATTAGGATTTCTTCACTTAGTGACATTATTGATGGCTTTATTGAGGTTAAATATGAGGATGATTTGCCCCAAGAGTTGGTTTCTTATTTTGTTGTTGTGGTTGTTGTTTTCCTTTTTAAGGCTGCACCTGTGGCATATGGAAATTCCCTGGCTAGGGGTTGAATCAGAGCTGTGGCTGCCAGCCTATGCCACCGCCACAGTCACAGCCACAGCAAGCAGGATCCAAGGGGTAGACCTACACTGCAGCTTGCGGCAATGCCAAATCCTTAACCTACTGAGTGAGGCCAGCGATCGAACCCACATGGTCATGGACACTTAGCCACAACAGGAACTCCTGACTTCTTATTTTGAAACACAGTACACTGGGAGAGAAAGAGGCCATGGGCTCTAAGGCGCAGGGTTAAATGCACATTCCCATAGGACTTTGGAATGTCTATCAATAGACATGTGACAATATGCCAAGAAGAAACAACAGTGTAAAGGCATTTACAATGCAATACAAACTCAGGTACAAGTATACATTCTAGTATGTGGAAACTGATACTTCTCTTAATACTTCTCTCTTTGCTAAAATTTCCTCCCCTAATGGGAATTTTAGCAAAAAAGAAAAAGTGTAATGCCAAGCCAGGACATGAATCAACAAGCAAAAAAAAAAAAAAAAAATGCATATGCATGAAATACAATGAGCAAAATACTTGGAAGACAAGTGCTTAGGTAAAACCCACAAAATAAAATATTTATGCAGTATTGCCATGAATCTACACGCGTTTTCAGTGTATTCAAATATTTGGCAAAGTCTTTTTAATTTTGTTATTTATAACTCATGTTTCATTATGTCCTTTGTAATGTCCCTCTGTTATTGTTTGTTACCTATCTTTTATGAAAAATTGCCTTAGCTAATGAGTTATACAGTGAAAATGATTGTACTAAAGATGCTGATGGCAAAAGTACTTAGAACGTTGCTTGGAAATGTTGCCATCAAGGGGAACATGTAACAATTGGAAACACTGCTTCCTTACTATTAAAAGTCTAGAAAAATCATCTACCTCCCAGAGATCTACAATGTTGGGCCAAAAAATCTGAAATGAAGTGAAGACTATGTTGATTCTGTACACTGTGCTATGAATAGATGAATCACTACATCCCTTCTGTGGGTAAGCTATAGCAGAGCATTGCCTCCACATTTTCTTTGAGATTCCAAAACTGTGGAACTACTCTTTGGGGAAAATGTTGGCAGACCTTTATCAGATCTTCCAGGATACATGCCCACCTGTACCACACATCACATCCCCTCACTGTATCTCCTACTACTCTCCTCTGCACTCAGCTCTAGTTAGTTATACTGGTGTCCAAGTCATTCCTTGAACACACCAGGCACTGTTTGGCCTCATCACTTTCTTATTGGAACATTCCCCTCCTTATATCTGAATGTTTCTCTCCCTAATCCCCTTCCAGACTTTACTCAAAGGTCACTTTCTCAATGAATAATGCTTGAACCACCCAATTTAAAACATTAGCTTGCATGTTGCCAGACACTACAATTCCCCTTACCCTGCTTTATTTTTTCTTTTATTTTTATAGCACATAATCACTGTCCAAAATCCTTTATAATTTTCCTATTATGATCAGAGCTTATCACTTCCCTCTCTCCATTTGCACATTGTAAGTGCTCAAAATCTGTTGAATGTAGAAGGCAAAGTGTATTCTGCCACATAGGACATTTTCTTACCGTGCATTATGCCACCTCTGACCCAACCCAGGAAGAATACTGACCGTTCTCCTTGCTCTTCCTAACCTCTATATTTTTCCTCTGACCATATTTAACTACAGTATTCTCCGTACTTCACTTCCACCTGTCAGAATCCAACTGTCTTCAAAGCCTGCTCAAGTTCCATCTCCCCTATGAGGTCTTTCCAGATTCCCCCGGGGGATCAAGTCCTCTTTTCTTCTTTCCCATTATAATTGAATCTTGGTTATAGCATTTACCACAGTCACTCATGTGTCTATTTTTCAAGCTGCCCCAAAAGCTGCAGTCTTCTAAAAATTGATTATATATTCCCCTTAAACCCTAAAATAGTTCCTGATCCTTTATGGTCACTCAATTGTACTTATGAGATCGAACTGGCCATAATTTTGTGGTTTTATATTGTTACCAGACAAAATATTAGACATAAGTAAGCCTTATACTTTGTAGAAAAAGGTACTTAACTACTCTCAACTCAATGCAAATCAATTCAGTCTGCTGAAATATGACATTTCCTATTTACTGAACAAAAGAGGCAACCCTGGGAACTCAATATTCCCCTCTATATCTATCTTCCAAAATAAGAGAAAAATTATTTTCTAATTTTTAGTCTCTGTTTTATAAATATTCTTCAACTTAGTTATCATGCATTCTCATGTTTTCTTAGGAGGAAATCTCAACTGCTTTCATGGAATCGAAGCCCTTTCTGCAGCTCGTGGTTACCTCTGGTTTGGCCTCATCTTCTACCATGAACCAACACAACATCCTTCACTCCAGGAATAACCAAATCTGATTTCAGAGCTAACCTGAGCTCCATGGACCTAGGAGGGTTAATAAAACCCTTTTAGAGTTCCATGACTTCTTGAAATTTTAATATTTGTGAGTATATGAGCATGGGCATGCATTTTCCTTGAGAGGGAACTATGTCAGATTCTCCAGGGGCACGCAAATCCAAGATGATGAGGAAAAAACACTCTACTCCCTATTCTCTGATGTATTATATCCTTAAATATACTGGTGGCTTTGTATAGAATATATTGGGAGCTTTGGTGGGCTGAAAATCCTCTAAGTGTGGTGAAATTGAAAGAAAGAAGAGATTCAAGCATGCAGGTTTGAGAAACAGTGGCTCGGAACCCATCATGCTAAGGAGGAGGTGACAGGGAAACCTCTGGTTACTCAGCATCTAGAGGAAAGTGAGGTTGTTTTAGGAAAGAGTCTTAGACTTTAAGAAAGATACCACAATCCAGGAAAATTATTTCAAAAGGAGATTCTTAGTCATTTAAAATGTTGAAGAGAGATGACTAAAATACCTAAAAGCTTGTTATATTCACATTACTGAGTACGTGGAGATTCAAGAAGATCTTTTAAAACAATCTTATTAAAAGGAAATAGCTGCATTGGGGATTAGAATAAGATTAATGCAAAATAAAATATAATACATCTGACTTTCTCCTAACCTACAGGTCCCTTATCTACTGTATAGTAATTGATGGTCATGACAATGAGCAAAGGACAAAAAAAACAATGTAGATGGAATCATTAGGACTATAATATTTTGAAACATGTATTTTATAATGTTTATATTCAATAAAATGGGCTGTATAGTGCATAACTAGCTTTACACAATAGTAACTGAAATATGTAATTAGCAAGAATGCAACTGCCCTCCAAACATGCTAAAGAGAATTTTAAAATAGAAAAAAATATATATAAATGAAACTATTCAGAGGAATCCTTTGTATTTTTAACAGAGAAAAATTCTATGGTGTTTTAATTTTTTATTTATTATATTTCACCCAGTCAGTAATATACTTATCACTCAATAAAAAATTATTAATTACCTACTATGTACTGAGCTAGGTTTTAGGGAGATAAAGTAAATAGATTTGGACTTAGTATAAGATACAGAAAAGTAATTAGGCTGTTCCAGAAGAGTATGATAAGCATTAAGACAGAGATGCATGTGTATTTAAGGCTGTAGAAACGCAAAAGAAGAGCATCTATGTCAAGCTGAAGAGTCAGAGAAGGCTACCTTGGGGGAGCTGATGCTTCACATCAGTCTTACAAACAGATGAAAAGCATTATGTACATGGCACATTTAGGAAATGCGATGGTTGCTACTGCTGGAGTGATGGATACATGTCAGATAGCAAAAGAATTAATGTTAGAGAGCTAAGGAGAAACTTGGTTACACATTTCATGTTACATGTTACCAGGTTACATGTTCATGCTAATGAGATGACTCTTGGTTCTGAAGGGAATGGACATTTAATGATAATGTTTTCCCAGAGAAGTGAGATGATCAGAACAGCACTTCAGAAGCTCCCTCCAAGGCCACAGTATGAAGGATAGCTTGGAGGGTTATGAGACAGGGAAGAAAATATCCAGAAACAGTTGTGGTGATTTGGGAGAGAAAAGATGCAGATCCGCACCAAAGCAGGAGCAATGGTGATGAAGAAGAGAGTGGGGGCAAAGAAGGAGAGAGAGAAAAAAAGAGGGAGATAGTGGTAGATATGGTTGGAAGGTGGAAATGGCAGGATGTGGAGACTGAGTAGGGTAACTGGGAAGGCCGAATGGAATGGGTAAACAGTGATGCCACTGACCAGATGGGCAATATCCAAGAGGAAAAAACTAGAGAAGGATGATGAGGAGTTTGAAGAGCTGGTGAAATAACTAAATTGAAACAAGTAGACAGTTGTTATGTATCTGGAGACTAGTAGAAAGGCCAGAACAAGAGCTAGAAATTGAAGGATTATAAGTATAGATGCATCGGTTGAAGACAAGGGCATGGATAAGCACATTTGAAGAATGTAGAGTAAGGTAACTAGAAAGTCCAAGGCTGAATGAAGAAACACACTAGTAAATGGACTGGATGGCTAAATATAGATTTGTAAAGATGACGGAGATAAGAGTTTATTTTTTAAAAATAAATGGATTTATTTTTTTAAAAATAAATGGATTTATTAATAAAAGAGTCCATAAATCCTGGGAAGCAGGATTCCAGAAACCATAGAAAAATAAATTTTAAGTAGCAGATAATGTTCAGTGTGGCAAAAATTAATAGGATTATCAGGAAATATAATGAAAGAAGTGAAGTACTGGATTTGGCCATATGGAGGTCAATGGTCTCTGTGGCCAGAGAAATCTTATTGGAGTATCAAACACCCAGCACTAAGTTGGGTGCTAACCATAATCATAACCACAAGCACAACCACTTCTAACCCTACTCCTAACCCCATCAGTGTATACAATATACATATATTAAAAAGTCCAAGTTTATGCTATGAGCCAGACAAGTGCACAGACTGCATATGTGATCACAGGAACTCTGAAAACAGGAGAGACAAATGTCCCCAGAGTTTTCTCCTTCTGCCACTCTCAAGAGAACTGCTCATGGACTAGCTGAACTAAGGTTCAGAAGTACTAGTCAGGACTTTTTGCATCTGTCACAGATGCCAACCAGAACCAAATTAAGAACAAAGCATGCTGGGACAGCTCATGGCATCAAAGAACAAACTGAACAATCAAGGAGGTGGGAACCAGGGTAGCTTCAGTACCAACATCTCAAAAGACAATTCACATTTTAACAGCTGGCTGAATGGCCACTTCATTTAAGGCCAGACTGCTGAAAGTCAATCCACCAAATAACAAGTTCACTGAATTTATTTCTTTTAACAATTGGAAATGGTTTACAGAAATGTGTATTGGATGGGGTAGAGATAAGAGCTTGTGAAAAATTTGTCATGTTTCAGTTAACCAGTTTTCTTGTTTTTCCTCCATTACAGCACTGTCAAGAGAGTCAAGTTTGCCCCAGATACCCATTGTTAGAATTGCAGGGACCTGGCTGGAGAAGGGGAAGAACAAGGGGTAGCTGCAAGCAAGCAGAGAGATTCAGTGCACTTCAGGTCTGCTACAGTGGACAGATTGAGAGGGAAATAAATGAGTGAGTGAAGAACCAGGGGCAGAGCTGGAGACAGAGGGGGAGAGAGAAGCGGAGTATCAGAGAGATGGTCTAAAAACCATCTCTTTTTTTTCCCATTTTAAAAAATTTTATTGAAGTATAGTTGATTTACAAGTTGTGATAATTTCTGCTATACAACAAAGTGATTCAGTTACACATATACACACATCCATTCTTTTTCAGATTCTTTTCTCATACAGATTATCACAGAATATTGATTGGCTAGAGTTCCCTGTGCTGTACAGCAGGTCCCTATTGGCCAGTCATTCAATATACAGTGTGCATGTGCCAATCTTAAATCCCCTGTTCACCCCTCCCCCCACCCCACCTGTCTACTTTGGTAACCATAGGTTTATTTACAAAGTCAAAGAGTCTGTTTCTGTTCTGCAATAAGTTCATCTGTATCTTTTTTTTTAGATTCCACATATAAGTGATATCACATGATGTTTGTTTTTCACTGTCTAAATTCTCATAGTATCTCTAGGTCCCATCCATGTTGCTGCAAATGGCATTATTTTATTCCTTTTTGTGGCTGAGTAATATTCCATTACACACACACACACACACACACACACACACACACCCCTCAGCATGAAAACCATCTCTTTTAAACCTAGCAGGATATCATCAGTGATTTTAAGGAGAAGCAAGATAACAATGAGCAGTTCCCGTCATGGCTCAGTGGTTAATGATCTCAACTAGTATCCATGAGAACATGGGTTTGATCCCTGGCCTCGTTCAGTGGGTTAAGGATCCAGCATTGCCATGAGCTGTGGTATAGGTCGTGGACGTGGCTCGGATCCGGAGTTGCTATGGCCATGGTATAGCCCGATAGCTAGAGCTCCGATTAGATGCCTTGCCTGGGAATCTCCACATGCCGTGGGTGTGGCCTTAAAAAGAAAAAAGAAAAAAAAGATAAGAACAATGAACTTGAACTTCACCCTTTTGAACTCTGATTTTTATTTTCTTATCAACAAAGAAATACCAGATGGCATGTGAAACTAGATAACTAATATAATTTTAGTTAAAATTTTAATTTTTTAAACTTACCTTTATAAATATATCTAATATATTCAGGGACACAGGGACAATCACTCATTAAATAATTGTTTTGACTCATCTTTGGAAAGGATTGCTTTAATGTTCTAAATTCTTTCATGACTAGTATTTTGGCATATATTTAATCCATGAAGTTTCATACTCACTGAGTTCAGCAATGATTTATGGTTGCATGCATAATAATAATAATCTTATTTTTCCCTTAAGTAAAATAATTCACTTAATTAAAATGTAGCATGTTTTTTCACATACCAAATCATACTGGGCAAATTATATACCCATGTCTAAATAACTTTACCAACAACATCTGTTCACAGTGATGCCATATGCCTGTGACAAGGACAATTAGTATAGATGATCCTCAGAGCCAGGCTGCCTGGGTTCCAATCCCAGCTTCATGGCTTATCAGCTGTGTGACTTTGGGCAAGTTACTTAACCACTCTAAAATGTATTTTTCTAAGCCAAACTGCAGCAGTACCAATACTGACCTCATAGGGTTTTGAAGAGTACATGCATAAATGCATATAAATCTTTTACAATAGTGCCCCACTTTAAAAGTAAGCACCATTTAAGTGTTTGCTATTACTATTATTATTGTTGTTTTGACATCAATTTTATTGTAAAGTAGTAGCAAGTAGGGGTGAAAAAAAAGCTGCACTATAAGGTTTCCTTCTCAAAGTAGTTTAAAATCCATGGAAAGAGAGACACACTTAACAGCATGTTGAGAAGGACCTTTTATATTGTAGGGAGGATCTAAAATTATAATAAGCCTCCCAGATGTTCCTCTTCTCAAAGAGACAGAATCAGCTATCAGCTCCCTCATTTGCTAACCTCTTCCTGTCCTTTACTAAATAACATGAAGGCCAGCTTTAGACCTCAGAGAGTATGCACTCTTTGTGGAAAGAAGCCCCTCATTCCTGTTTGTTGCTAAAGCCAAGCATTTTAGGGAAGGAGGAGACTCCCATATAGCAGTTGGTGAGGAAACTTGGTTAGTTAAATCCTGAACTGGAGTTGAAACCAGTGAGATACTTCTCAGGTAAGGTTAACATACACCTTCAAAATTGTCTGAAGACAAAAACGTCTTCAAAGTAATCTATTGTCAGCTAGTCTTAAAAGAACTAAATGCCCAGATACAAGGGGCATTATATTTGTGAAGAAAAATAGTGGGGCAGCCCCTTCCAAGTTTTTCGAGGCCATCAGAGGGCACAGATTCCTACAGCCCCACATGAAGGAGCAAGGAGGTCAGAGGAAGGGCAGAGACATGTGAGGAAGTACCAGAAGGAACTGGGAACACTGCCTCTGGAAGGACTCCAGGGAAACTGGCTGTCCTTCTCTCTGCAAGAGTTTTCAGCAATAGAGGTCACCAAAAGAAGGATGAACGGAGCCCTGGCTCTCCCATTACCCACCACCCCCACCCCCTGAAAGTGTAGCATCTACACAGAAGCCATTCTGAGCAGATCATAGATGAAACCAGAGCAGTCCAGTTACATACAAGCTCTCTCCCTATTTCAAGAGATAAGACCCCCACTCCTCCTCTCTCTCCCTATTTCAAGAGATAAGACCTTGAAAAAGAAGAAGGAATGAAGATCTATGAGGCAGACCTTTCCACCTTCTAAAGTCCAAGCAGCCAAGATCATAGTCTAAAGCTAGGGCGAGGGAAGAAAACATTGAAATCTGATATGATATTGGGAATTTTAGACTAACTACAATAATCAGAAGTGGCCAGAAAGTTACGGTAACTGGCCAAAATGGACTGGAAAGAAATAGGAAATTCAACATAGTAGCTTGAAAGCTGTGACTAAAAAAATAAAAATATGTTTCCATGCTATATACTCTTTAAAAGAGTGTTTTGGAGTTCCCATTGTGACTCAGCAGTGAACGAACCCGATGTATTCATGAGGATGCAGGTTGGATCCCTGGCCTCATTCAGTGGGTTAAAGATCTGGCGTTGCTGTGAGCTGTGGTGTAGGTCATAGGTATGGCTCAGATCCCGCATTGCTGTGGCTGTGGTGTAGGCCAGCAGCTACAGCTCTGATCTGACCCCTAGCCTGGGAACTTCCATATGCCATGGGTGCAGCCCTAAAAAGACAAATAAATAAATGATAGATAGATAGATAGATAGATAGATAGGTAGATAGATAGATAGATAGATAAAAACAGTGTTTTGAAGAGAATAATTAAAAGGATTACTGGACCTGCAAATGTACAAGCTCAAAAGTGTACATAAAAAAAGTAAATTTAGCCATATTATTAAGCATAAAATATTTGGAAATTGACTGTTTCAGAGAGCAACAATATAAAACAATGTGTTGCACAGATTGAAAGTTCATACAAATGACTTGGAATCATATGCTGATTAAATTAAATTGATTAAAGCAATTACAGAAAATAACATGAAAATACCCTAGGTATTGTCTATACCATTTTAATCTTTTCTTAATACCTTGCTTGAGAAAAATGAGTTAAATTACAGAAGGGATTCAAGAACTCCACTGATTATTCCAATATCATACCATGTCATACCAAGTACATATCAATGGAGTTGGTGTCTAAAATACAACTGGTCCATAGATAAAAGAAAATGAGCTATCAAAAAGAAAAGAAAAAGCAACATTTTTTACAGCCATTATTTCAAAAATTGTAATCAAATTAAAGACATCATTTGTATAGTCAGTGGATGTTCTAAAGCTACCGACTAAAAGGAAATGAAACAATATCCAGATAATTCTGAAAAAAAGATGTATTCATTTCAGTCTGACCTACCTACATAGATCATTTCCTCATTTATTTATCTTAATTCCTTCATATGTTTTTCCTCAAGACCCATGAGTATGGTATAAACATATTATTATTTTACATTAATTGTTATTTTCCTCTGGTATCCCTCAATTTTTTTAACAGCTCAATAGCAATTTATTTATTTTTGTAAATTTTTTATTATGATTGATTTACAATGTTCTGTCAATTTGTGCTGTACAGCAAGGTACCCGGTTATATATATATATATATATATATTCTTTTTGTCACATTATCCTCCATCATGTTCCATTACAAGTGATTAGATATATAGTTCCCCGTGCTATACAGCAGGATTTCATTGTCCACTCCAGATGCTGGAACACAAGAGTAAACTTATCAGAGTAATACCTGCTTTGTCCATAAAACCAATGAAACAACTAAATATCTCCTGCTTCTTCCCCCCACCAAAAAGAACCACATAAACGCATTTATTTCTCCCATGATATATTTCATTTTGTATTCTTTTTAGATATTACTTTTCTACATAGTAAAAATACATTCCTTTCTTTCCCCTAAATTCAATTGTCTTCTACTCACACATAAGTTAATTTTGAACCTAATTAGCAGTTTCAGAATTCTGAGAACTAAAGGCTTATGGCTAAATTCCAATTAAGACTCTAGTAACTTCACACCTTGCACAAGTTGAGATAGATTTTGTTTTGTTTTGTTTTTGCTTTTTAGTGTTTTCCCTGCTGAGCTATGAGAGGTTTACCCAAACTTTCCCAATAAACCAATTATGGAGGAAATCATGACAATAATTTTTAAAAAATCTAATAGCATTCTAGTTTCACTCTACAGAAGAAAAAATTGAGAAATTAGAAGGGGTAAATAGAGGGCACGATGTGGGAGAATTGAGGAAACAAAACAATACTTTTTATTAGGGACATAGTTATCTCACCAACAGCTGTATATAATACCAACACAAATAGAAATGCTATGGAATTGTTTCTGCTGAAGCTGAAAATAAGTGCACCATGACATACCTCATTTAGGGAAAGAAATGTTTCTATTATCTTACAGAGAATACAAAAATAGATTGCCAAAAGTGTTACTTTAATGGGCAAAGCAAACCAAATTAACAACTACCACCCGTCATTGTGTCCTATTTACTGGTATTGTTTATATATCTTTGACACCACCAGACACATCTGCTTCCAAGTGGCATACAAACTACAATGACTCTGGAAAAACAAAACAAAACAAAACCTTATCTGCTGTCTTCCCTATGGTGTAGTTGTCCCTCTTTAGACTTCTTAGTATAGAGGGTAAATTAGGACAGATCTTACACTATCTGTCCTTTCCCAGTTCAGGCCCCACCTTCTCCTTGGGTGGAGAGGTTGAGACAGCAGGGGATATTGCATGGTGATCTCAAGTTGCAGGGAGTTTAAGTCAGAGCCTTGCTGCACTATGATTTGCCACACCAGCATCTCCAAAACCTTTCTTTCCCCTTTACCTTCTTTCTGCACGTATCCTCTCCAGACATTGTCAATGAGTGAGTTACTGGAATGTTGCTATTTTAATCATAATAGGAGTTCCCGTTGTGGCTCTACAGTAATGTACCAGACTACTATCCATGAGGATGCAGGTTTGATCCCCAGCCTTGCTCAGTGGTTTAGTGGATCTGGCATTGCCATGAGCTGTGGTGTAGGAGATGAAGCTCGTACCTCTCATTGCTGTGGCTGTGGTGCAGGCCAGCGGCTACAGCTCCAATTCAACCCCTAGCCTGGGAACTTCCATATGCTGCAGGTGCGGCCCTAAAAAAAAGGAAAAAAACAAACAAACAAAAAAAAACAGTTAACACCATACTTTTTTATTTTTCAAAAATCACAAACTTAAATGCCTGCAAGAACAAGAAAGTAATATAAATGAGTAATGATGTCTGGTTAAAGTGCCATGAACACTTTTGTGTCTGCATTTGATATTTAAGAACGTACACCACTGACACAGAAATAAGTCACTTCCAGTTTTTGCTTGAAATAAACTGCCCTTTCCAGGAATCTTCCTACAATGGAAAAAGCCATGGATACAAAGAAGTATTTCTCCACAATAAGAAAATAGTAGAGGGAGTTCCCACTGTGGCTCAGCAAAATGAATCCAACTAGTATCCATGAAGATGCGGGTTCGATCCCTGGCCCTGCTCAGTGGATTAAGGACCTGGCATTGCCATGAGATGTGGTATAGGTTACAGACCTGGCTCAGATCCAGTGTTGCTATAGTGTAGGCCAGCAGCTGCAGCTCCAATTCAACCCCTAGCCTGGGAACTTCCATATACTGCATCTGTGGCCTTAAAAAGGAAAAAAAGAGAGAGAATAAGAGAGATCAATGGTAGCATGAATTGGACGGCCACATTAGAGAGACAATTAGGAGTGGTGAGGACTGTGGTCTATGGAGAGTATCTACCTGTACAAAAAGTAATTGCTACTATGGCTTCCACCATATCGTAAAGTGGATCGTCTGTCGGATTTTTTTAAAAAGAAAATCTGGAAAGATAAAATTTTATGTGAAATCTTCCAATTCTCATATGTTAAGTAAAAAATAATTTTTCAAAGTAGCATGCTTTCCAAATACATCTGCAGGTCAAAGCCTCTAGTTCCAAGGATTCCTCTTCATGTTCACCAATGGTTGGAAATAGAACTCCCCCCAAATTTATTCTGTGTAAGAAAAGACTGGAAATTCAGCCTTAAAAGAGGAAAGTATGTAGATAGATGCTATGTATGTGCAATGGATAAATGATGTGCAGAACGTGGCCATGCACATAGATTGAGGGTGGATAAGGAAAGTCAACTGAAAACTATTTCTGGATAGGAGCCAAAAATTTTTTTAATCTATTTAGAGGCATGTCTCAATCAATTATTTTGTTTTAATTAGAAAAATAGATTTGATATCAGACTGATATTAGTAAACTTACAGATTTTTCCCCCATTGGAGAGAAAGACAGGGAAGAAAAATACACAATAATATAAAAATCTAAATTCAAACTCTATTATTGACTTTCTAATTTTGTTGGCAAGTGTGGAGGAGGATGGTGAGAGATGCACAATGGAAGTAAGAGGGGGAAAACCCTGGAAGAGAAAGTGGAAGTGGTATAACATTGAAAAGATTCTCTAGTACTCTTTCCATCAAGTTAATGAGTCAAGGGAATAAAGTGATAATGGCCAGTAAAACAAGATTATAGCAGAGAGAGAAAGGAACAGGGAACAGAAGGGATCAGAAGTGTTCAAGACTCTTCAATAATGGAAATTGCAGTATTTTCGATCAGGAGTCAGAATTGGGAGAAAGTTTGGACTGCTTAAACAATAGTATGAGTTTAAGCCTAGGTCCTCAGAGCATCATTAAGGTATGGATTTTACAAAGAGGTTCCATTCAGCTTCTTTTTTTTTTTTTTCCTTTTCGTTAATAAAATAAACCTGTACTCTGTACTTAGCTATAGGCAAGGAATTAGGTCACAGTTTCTGTCTCTAAAATACATACAATGTGTTTGGGGACAGAATCATTAACAGAAACAAACAATACTGTAATAGAGGAAGGCACAGGGTACATGTTGCTGTGTGCTGCTGCTCAGGCTGTGAACTGCATAAATCCAGGAGGTGCCACTTACACTGACTAGAAGTAAATGGCATCCCCTGCAGAGTATAATGTGGCAGCTTTGAGCATCTAAACGAGACTAATTTGGTATCACAGGAAGCTTTTCAGAGGAAGTTGTTCTTGGACCACCTTAAAAGTATGAGTAGAATTTAGCCACACAGATATTTATTGGGAGAGAGATGGAGGGGAACAGGGGTGATCTATCTCATTCCTGTCAGAGGATTGTTTTTAGAAAAAAATTTTTTAAATAGACTACAAGTCCTTAATAGTTTCATCATTGTTATACTTCAAGGACATTTGCTACAAAATAACAAGCCATATATTTAATTGTGAGGGCTCAGAGAAGAGCAAAGCTTTCTCACTGCAGTCCAGATTTATTGAAAATAGTGTGTGTAGGAGTTCCCGTTGTGGTGCAGTGGTTAACAAATCTGACTAGGAACCATGAGGTTGCGGGTTTGATCCCTGTCCTTGCTCAGTGGGTTAATGATCCGGCGTTGCCATGAGCTGTGGTGTAGGTCGCAGATGCAGCTCGGATCCTGCGTTGCTGTGGCTCTGGCATAGGCTGGCAGCTACAGATCCGATTCGACCCCTAGCCTGGGAACCTCCATATGCCGCGGGAGCGGCCCAAGAAATGGCAAAAAGACCAAAAAAAAGGAAAAGAAAAAAGAAAATAGTGTGTGTAAAAGAACTCAAACAGAGTATCTACCTATGTAGGTTCTTCTCATTGAACTGAAATGGACTGAATCAGTGTGTAGTGCAACACAAAATCTAAAGATGGTGTGAAGTTTAGCAAGGACATCATGCATGGGACACAGAGGTATCTAAAGGGCAAAGGCATTTACAAAATACATGACAAAGTAGAAAAGTCATATATACATGGGAAGGAAGGAACAACTGGGAGGGTTTTTTTTTTTGCAAATCATGTCTTCCTCTTTTGAACACCTTCTGACCAAACCACCCACTTGTCAATGAGGCCCTGTTGCCTTTCTGATTGTTACGCTCTCTTCACAACTAGACTTGAAGTGCCTTGTCCCATAACTCTAAATTTCCCATAGTGTCTTGAGCATCAACCTGTGCCATGAATATATGTTGATGATGAGTATGAACAGGAACAATCCCATCACCAAATGGTGTATGCTGTGTGCACTGTAATACCACTATGTGCAACTGCCACACTGCAGGGAATAAGGTGATAATGGCCAGTGAACAAGATTACCGTAGAGAGAGATAGGGACAGGGAGGCAAGCGGTCACAAGTGTTCAAGACTCTTAGATAGTGGAACTTGCAGTATTTTGGATCAGGAGTCAGAACTGGGAGAAAGTATGGACTGCTTAAACAGTGTGAGTTTAAGCCTAGGTCTTTGGAACCATCATTAAGATATGTATTTTACAAAGAGGTTCCATTCAGCTTCTTTTTTTTCTCCCTAGAAACAATCTACTACACTGAAAAGGATTAGTGAACAAAGTTAACTTTCTTGAACACATTATAATTGGAGAAGGATATTGTGTCTTATTCCCCATAGCACATTTCCAAATTCCCCATTTCACATGTTCCTTTTCCTCCAGTCTCTTCCAGCCTCTTACTGGGGTTTCCCATACTGGGGGAATATACTGGTGTAGTCTGTTCACCATTTGTCCTAATCTTCCTCCTCTGCCTCTAATACTGCTACCTCTTTCTTTTTTTTTCTTTCTTCTTTTTTTTTGTCTTTTTGTCTTTTTAGGGCCATACCCATGGCATATGGAGGTTCCCAGGCTAGGGGTCCAATCGGAGCAACAGCTGCCAGCCTACACCACAGTCACAGCAACGCCAGATCCGAGCCACGTCTGCAACCTTCCCCACAGCTCACAGCAACACTAGACTCTTAACCCACTGAGCAAGGCCAGGGATCAAACCCACAATCTCACGGTTCCTTCAGATTCGTTTCTGCTGCACCACAACGGAAACTCCATGCTACCTCTTCCTTATGCATCACAATTTCACTTTGCCCAAGACTTTCCAATTTTCCATATAAACTCTTAGGGAGAATTTAAAAGGACTCTCTTGTTTCAGATGCTGATTTTTCTTAGTGGAATATTATATTTAACTTTTCCTAATTACAGACTAATAAGGACAGCTAGAGATACCAAGAATGCAAAAGGTAAAACTGTGAATGATGAGGTTCAAGACAGGCTATTTCAAAATATGTCACCTTAGTATACTGAATATTTTAAGGGGAAGGAGTTTATGAAAACAGCAGAAGCAGGGAGGTCACTCTGACCTTGTCCTACACCTTCCCGCCTAATATAGGTTATGACTTCATTACCTCAGCTGGGAGAGGTGGCCTCTCTATACCAGGAAAGGAGCATCCCTATCTCTGGAGACTAAGATTGCCCAGAAGAATTCAAACAAACAGGTCTTGCTAAATTTGCCTGAGATTTCTACACTTACCTTATACTCTTTAACCTACTGTATTTGTACACAATTGCCCACTCTTCATCAAACCCAGCATGAAAATACTCAAGGCTAATTGCATTCTTGGGTCTCTACTTTCTTATGAAGGCTCCTATTGTTACATAAAACTTACATTAAATAAATCTGCATGCTTTTCTCCTCTTAGTCCATCTTGGCCAGTATAATATTCAGAGCTAACCAAGGACCCTAGAAGGAAAGAAGAAAACTTTTTCCCCTCCAATGGAACATACATTGAAAGGCAGTACATTTACCATAGAAATTTTCCATTTGGTGGTTGAGAAAATCAAGCTGTACCTTGCAAAAAATGTTATTCCTTAAAATGTAGCTGGCAAGTATCTCCCTACATTTGGGAAAAGGTAGATCCAGAGCTGTGTATTGATGGAGTGTTCTGGGTTCTTTACGGAAAGAAAATTCGATGGGGGGCTATGGAGAAAGACAGATGACTACCACCAGAAACTGACTTTGGAGATAAGTACATCACAAAATGTCCAAAGTTTTTTTTTTTAATACCTTCATTCAAGGAAAGAATGATATTGAAATGGCTGGAGGACAGCAGGAATTAACTTTTAATTTGTTTTTGGATGTATTACCCAGGAAGACCAATTTATTTCATGAAACTACTGTTCTTACTTGTGAGCTTTTACTTGTAAAAAGAAAACGAATTTGATTAGCAAATAATTGACATGATCTGGGCATTGCTTTGCATTATAAATTGCTAAAAATAAAACCATTCTACATTTGCTGCACTCCAAGATAAACTCAATCACAATAATCATCTGCAATACAATGTACTTCCTATGAAGGAAAGTATTTTAAAATCAGTAGAAGTGGTAACTGAGTTTGTAAATGATTATTTTAGCACCAAGTCAAAAGAAGATGTTTCCACTAGTATTAAACTTCTTCCCTCAAAAATTAAATTTATAAATGAAAAAAAGCATTTGGAAAAGAAATGTCAAAGGGGAAAGACTTTGGAGAAAGGTAACTGACTAAATTTTAGACAAGCCAAGTTGAAGAAATAATGTGAAAATTAAGTTGAAATGTCCAGTAGGCATTCTGCAGAGAGATTTGTGTAGAAGCATACCTTGAGGCATCAGGAAAATATAGTTGATAACTCAAAGTGAGGAATGCCAAGCAAAGAGCCAGGCAGGAAAACTATTAAGGATAAACTTTTTAGAAACATTCATACTTAAAGTCTAAAGGGTAAAAAAAGAAGCCATCGGGTAACAGGAGGAAAATCAGAGCAGGACTGTGAGAGAATGTGGATTCAGCAAGGTTAGAAGCCAGAGTCCAAGGGCATTTAGAGATGCTGCTGATGAAGTTGATGCAGTCATTGGGTGAGGACCACACATTCCAGTAGCTCCACAGAAAGGACAGAGCCCTGTTTGCAAGTACTCAGAGTAGAAAGTGAGGCCAGGCAAAAGCTACCGAGGGCTAATCCTCCTTAAAACTAGAAGAGGGGGAGCTAGAGCTTTCAGAAGTGAGTGAGAAACCAAGAGCTTTGGAACAGTCATAACAAAATGGCAGGTAGGCCAAATGCCACGGAGGCAGGAAGTTTAGGGAGAAGACGACAGGAAAGAAGGAAGTAATCAACGGAGGTGCACATGACCTAAGACACAGAGCAGCTCCTCCCAGATGGTAATGACCTTTGCATAAATTTGGAAGTGAGGGAAGACAGGATTGGGATTCAAAGAAAAGAACAAAGGACATAAGTAACTGCTACAAGAGTAAGGTTAGGGTTGCACATAAGATTAAGAAAATGGCTTGCAGAGCTGCAATGATGGCCAGACTATGTTTATGTGAACCTGTAATAGGCTCAGCCTATACAATTTATGTTTCTCTTTTCCATTAAACTTGACAGATGGAGGACAGAAGAGAAAAGAACATGAGCTCATGTTCTGCAAGTGTTATCAGTGCCATTTGGGAAAACATGAGGCAGATCAAGGGATAAGGGAATTGTGGGTGGAAAAACTAAATTTCTAATATAATGAAGACTTGAGAGAAAAGAGAGAAAGGAATATGGTGCAACGGAAGGCAGCCAGTGATACAGATGTGACAGGCAGGCTGGAGTGATGACTGGTTACAGTGATGGCAGACAATGATGAAAGAACCTCCTGAGGAACAAGGAGAGATCTCTGAAGCAGAACACCATTCACTGTACTCAGAGTCTGGGTTGCTGGTAAATAGCTGTGCCATCAAAGCAGGCAAAAAGCCAGGTGATGGAAGAAAAAAATCAGCTTTTTAACATAGAAATTGAAATCATCAAAAGGTAAAGGACACAGATAGGCTAGGCATTAAAAATCTAAGCCATGAGCAGAATACTGGAAGGTATGAAAAGCAGTCAGTGATTTTATGGCATACAATAGGAACTACTTCTCTAGCACAATGAATACCCAAGTTTTCACACATACAGACAGAATTAGGTGCCATCCATGCACTGAGAAACCCAGCTATTCCTACACACACCCAACTTCAAGAAGACCCAGTTAATATTGTATTCTTTTTTCAATGATTTTATTTTTTTCCATTGTAGCTGGTTTACAGTGTTCTTTCAATTTTCTACAGCATGGTGACCCAGTCGCACATACATGCATACATTCTTTTTTCTCACATTATCATGCTCCATCATAAGTGACTAGACATAGTTTCCAGTGCTACACAGCAGGATCTCATTGCTAATCCATTCCAAAGGCAATAGTCTGCATCTATTAACCCCAAGCACCCCATCCGCATGTTCATTGCAGCACTATTCACACAAGCCAAGACATGGAAACAACCCAAATGTCCATCAACAGATGACTGGATTAGGAAGATGTGGTGTATATACTACTGATACCACTCAGCCATAAAAAAGGACGAAATAGGGAGTTCCCCTAGTGGCGCAGTGGTTAACAAATCCGACTAGGAACCATGAGGTTGCGGGTTCGGTCCCTGCCCTTGCTCAGTGGGTTAATGATCCGGCGTTGCCCTGAGCTGCGGTGTAGGTTGCAGACTCGGCTCGGATCCCGCGTTGCTGTGGCTCTGGCGTAGGCCGGTGGCTACAGCTCCAATTCAACCCCTAGCCTGGGAACCTCCATATGCCGTAGGAGTGGCCCAAGAAATAGCAACAACAACAACAAAAAAAAAAGACAAAAAAAAGGACAAAATAATGCCATTTGCAGCAACATAGATGGAACTAGAGACTCTCATACTGAGTAAGTCAGTAAGAGAAAGACAAATACTATATGATATCATATATCTGGAATCTAATATTATATTCTTAAAGTTACTAAACCCTCAAACTTCACTGGGTTTTTACATTTTTAGCTCTTGCTTCCTCTGACTGTAGAACTAGCACATTAATGCTTAGTTTTTAGTCATCTGGAAGCACCACATAGGGTTATCCTAATTGACTTTTATGAGGTTTTTATTTTCTATTTGCCTTACTTTCCTTAAGCTACAACCACAATGGAAAGGATAGTTTTAAAAACAAAAATGCTAATGAACCTTCTCCTGCTAATAGAATATATTTTATATTAAAATAAGATATGATCTTGAACTCAGTATGAGTACAAGCATTATTCAGCTTGGAACTTCTGGAATTTATTTTCCTCTAGATAAGATTTTTATCACATAGCCACGCTATAGAAAGAGAACAATAAGCCTACACATGGCAAGTGTAGCAATGGGTAATGTGTGATATCCAGTGTATTACTGCATTTACATCGATAAAACGTTCAAGGAGGAATTCTCATGCATGTGTTATACATATTCACTACTTAAAATACAATAGAATGGAGCATATTGCACAGAGTACATAAATTCAGTATGTTTTGTTTTAGGTATAATAAACATAAAAATATTTCTCACAGCAGTTTAATATAAATGCTTCTGAACAGAGTAGGTTACATAACCATGAAATTTCCAATGAAAGGAGGAAAAAACAAATGGTAACTGTGTGAAGGGGTGGAGGTGGTAGCTAAGGCTATGATGGTAAATCACTTTGCAACATTTACATGTATTAAATCAATATGCTGTGTACCTTAAGCTTACACAATGTTATGTGTCAGTTACATGTCAATAATGCTGGAAACAAGTAAAATGAAAGGGAACACGAAAATAAAACACAATTTCCCTCATTCTAGAACATCACAGGCATCTTTTCTTTTTATACATTATCTTTCTGTGATTGGTATTTAGAAGATAGTATTTAAGAAATAATCCCTAAAAATAGGCAATTCAGAAGATGAATGTGCATGAAGAGAAAGTAGCAATGTTGTAAGATTCATTCAACTTCAAAAATATTCCCCTACTAAATAAAAGACATAAATGTGATTGTATCTGTGACTATGTCAGTCATCAGCCCCTTGTCTTTGCTTTTCCAATCTGCTGTTAAAAATACCTTCTTCCTTCACTGTGAAACCCTGACAGGCAGAGCTGCTTTCTTACTTCAGAGGAATTACTTTCATGAAATCAAGGTAATTAATCTATTTTATTCCCTCAGTGGCACTCTAGCTTCCGTAGAGCCTAGATCCTAACAATTAACTTTTGTTTAAAAATATTTTATAGGACAGTTTTTAAACTTTTATTAAATAGAAATGTCATACATTAGAATGATGAACTAGATAAGGGGGAAGTTCCAGAAATTACTGAACCTTGATTTTCTTTAGTTCTTGACCCCAGCATTTCACCTGCTTTTGAGGAATTGACACCCAGTTTTGGAGAAAAAGCTAACACACTTGAAACAGAACAACTTGGTCTGAAATGAAGGGGGCCAGCTAAACATGCATTGCTAGTTCCAAAACGAGGGGCTTGATCAGCCTGAAAAAAGTGACAGGATGAGCTGATGCTTAAAGGGGCAGGGAAAGGCAGGAGGCATCACCATTCTTGATCCTAAAGGGAGTTAACCATCACCAGACAAACATCCATTGGTCCAGCAAGATAGCAAAACATACACCACACCCAAAGTTGCATGCAGAACCTCCCCATATCCTTATTTTTTGCTCTTGGTGTGCTTTACTTTTTTAAGAACCAAATGCCAATGCATGTTATATAAAATAAAATGGAAGATTCACTAATTTTTGGTGAATTTCATCAGTTTAGATAATTCTGAGCAAATGAATTTTAATGGAATTTACTTAGTAAATATTGAAACTATAAAAAAAAAAAAACTGCCCTGAATGAACTACACAAGGCAATAAGGAAACCTGACTCTGCACTTTTTCTAAAGGGGTAGTATGCAGACTTAGCTGAAGATAGCTGTGATTTGCAGTGATCTAGATGCACTTTGTCATACCATTGAAAAAGAACCAACGTATATTCTCATTTGAGGAATTTTCCATTTGGGGAATATTTTTTTCCATAAGCAAAATTTTAAGATCCTAAGGAGCCTTTCTAATCAAATCTGCTTTCCACAATAGAAAGAAAACCTTAGTGGTTCACCTGACATAGCAGCAGGGCCCACCATACGGCACAAATGCATCTGGGATGCTTGTGTTCATCACTGCAGGAAATAGCTTTGTTGGAATTACCATGTTGGGCATCATCTACCTCTCAGGAGAATATAACAGATCTCACATCACACAATAAAAGGGGAGGTCCTTATCATTCATCTTTCTTAGAAAGGGACATCATTTCCAATGTATTTCAAAGTCAGTTTTTCCAAGTGGCATTAGTGGTATAGTCATGAGAATACCTGTGTTTCAAGGTCAGATCCTCTGAAAAGGAATTTAACCTGGATAGAATTCCCTAAGGTGTGGGTCAGGGCCTGATCCATTTCTAGAAAGAAACCTATACTCTCTAAGTCCTATACTTAGTGAGAAATGTGAGTTGCAGTACCTCACAGAATCCATGAGACATTCTAGGGTCAAATTAAATTCTAAAAATGTATCCTCTTAGATATAAGAGAAGGAGGCAGAGTGGCTACACAGTCCTCACCAAAACTAGGAGTGAGTTGCTAGGACATGGCAGATGTCCTAGACCATGTGTTCTCTGTGTTGCCTGAGGAATTCTGAAAATTTTTACCCAAAGGAAGGAAGCGTTCATCCATAGGAATTTCTCTCTTGTATAAAACAAGGTCTGAACAATTTGACCCCAGATAAAGCTTCCAAACCCCAGGATTAGACAGTTAGAGTAAACAAAAGACCAATAGCTCTCATAAAGGGGCCCTTCACCTCCCCCTCAAATTCAGCATGTTGGATTTTCTAATTATAGAATCAAAGTGCTATTTAAAGGTTTGGCCTTTCAGTCCTTGGAAAATTAAGTTGCTGGAATAAAAGCAAGAAGTTCACAAAGGCTCTCCAGTGTTTACGTCCATCATGCTAATTCAGTCACTGGGGGTTGACAAGACTGCTCTGACCTGAGGTCCTGGATGCTTCAGAAGTTGGATTCATTTCCATTAAAATTAATTTAACTACGTCTTTTAAAAATACTCCAACTGTATAAAGCAAGAAAGATCTTGTGATCTTCCTGACAACAAAGGAATTATCCCAGCCATTCACCATTTAGGCTATCTAAGACTCTCTTAAATTGTATGGAAACTCTCAGTGCATCTCCCCAGCCCCCAACCTGTCTCTTTGGAAATTATAAGTTACAGAGGGTTCCGGATGGAAATGCTGAAAAATTTGGTTGCGATGATTGCTATACACATATAAATATAATAAAATTCAGTAAGTAATTTAAAAAATTGTATGGAAACTGATCTTGTATTACCACAGTGCTCTATAACCATGAACCCTCTAAGTAAAAGCAAGCCCTTGTTTTTAAATTCCAACTCCCATTTTAATCAAAATACTTGCGTTATTTTTTTAAAAGAATAATGGAGTCAGAAACTGCTATCTTCTTCTGATTCACAGAAAATCTTGTTCTTCAAACCACAAGATAATAAACAAGCCCTTAGGGCAACTTAAAAAATAGAGCAGAGAATAGGATGCATAGCTCAGATAATAACAGAATGATAAGTAAGAAGAATACATTGTGATTATTAAGCGTATTTCAGACACTATGTGAAATACTATATGAAGTAGTTTATAATCACTACCTTGTTTAATCCTCCCTACAAGGTAAATACCATAATTTTTGCATTTTTACAGATCAGTTTTTCCTTTTTAAACCTAGAAATATGATGTCAAATTTGCCATTGTCCTTTAGCAACAAGAAGTCATTTTTCACTTCTATTTTCTTCCATCTGCCATATACACTCACATGGAATTGCTATAACTGAAGTAGTTGCTGAATAATCCTCAGACACAGCTTTTGCTCAAATGTCTGACCCCAGGTAATAATTTTAAGATTATCTCACCATGGTCAACATAAAGCACAGGTTTAAGATGATCCTCTCAGTGTTTCCTGTACTACCTGCAACATAATCACCAGATCTGTTTGTAAAAGTACAAATTCCTGAGCCACTTCATAAATACAGAACCAGAATCAGTGGGGGTCTGGGGATGTGCACGTTTGCCGAGCCCCACAGGTCATTTTTAAGCACATTGAATGATCAAAACCATAATATCTACATGATTCATATTTTCATTTTTGTACATCAGCTTTCTTTGATGAACCATATTTTATCAGACTCAGACAAGGCACTTTATTTTTATTTATTTATTTTTTTTTAGACAAGGCACTTTAAGTGTGTATTAAATAAATATTCATTTGCTTTTCTTTCTACTCCTAAATATGATTTTGAATGAGGAGTTCAGAGATACTTCTTTAAGTTGATCTCATATCAGAGACTAGGAAAGAAAATAGTGATTAGGGTGTGTGTGTGTGTGATAAATACTGCTAACCCACCAGGCTACACATGATTAGAGATGCAAATACTTCCATTGAATTTCCCTCCTCAAATGATAGTCACAGAAGGAAGAGCAGCTCACCAGGGCTCCAAGGCTATGAAAGAAACCTGGATTTCTCTGAGTCTTTAAATATTTCTACATGGCCCATGAAACCTGATCATTTCTTTTTTAAAAATTTATCTTAATGTGGCAGGTAAACCTCAAGGATAAAAATGGTCCTACCTTCATATATACCTATTAAAAATATAAAAGCGCCAATTTGTCCTAAAAGACATGTTTACCGACTCTGAATCTTATTTGATCATATTAAACATAACAAAACAAAAGAGTATCACAGCTTACTTATATGACCAAAAATGCTCATTACTAAAAATTTCAAAACAAACTGTTTATTCCATCAAGGAATGGAATGATTTAACTCATTCCCCAACTGGAGTTTTTTTTTTTTTTTTTTTTGGTCTTTTTGCTATTTTGTGGGCCGCTCTCGCGGCATATGGAGGTTCCCAGGCTAGGGGTCAAATCGGAGCTATAGCTGCCAGCCTATGCCAGAGCCACAGCAACGCAGGATCCGAGCTGCGTCTGCGACCTACACCACAGCTCACGGCAACGCCGGATCGTTAACCCACTGAGCAAGGGCAGGGACCGAACCCGCAACCTCATGGTTCCTAGTCAGATTCGTTAACCACTGCGCCACGACGGGAACTCCCCAACTGGAGTTTTAAAAAGACATTAATTTACTTGGTGATACAAAGATAGAATACACCTGACAAGGCAGTAAATACAGATTTTGGTGTTTAGAATACATTTTATGAGATCATCTATCTCTCAACACTTGGGTAACACCTAAAATCATGATCCAAGACTTAACTCTACACCTGAATTAGATCATCACAGTCCATAAACCCTGCAAGGTCAAGGCCATGGCATTTACTGTGCCTTCTCATTCTCAGAACCACCTGTCCATCTTCTCCCAAGTTCTCTGAGGATAATAAAAGTAGAAGAAAAGAAAAGAAAAACATCTCACTAGAATCAGATCTTTCTCTTGGAAGTTCTCCTCAGCTGGAGGCATTTCTTCCCTTAGTCACCCAGCCCCTTTGAAAGTATCTTTCCTCATTTGCTCTTTAATTTCCTGTCATATTATAATTATTGGCTTCTTCTCCAACAACTACCCTGAGAACAATCTTAGCCAAGCACATTGGATTGCATAATATTTTTCATTTTACATCAACCTATTCTTTTCTAAGCATTGCTTATTAATTTCATGCTAATTCTACAATTTATATTTAATATGATTTATCGAGAGCACTTCACATCCCAATACACACAGCTAAGAAAACCTCCCTGCCTGGAGTTTCTATCATATCACGGCAGCTCATAACACTGCTTATTGAACATCCTAAGAACATGATTGATATAAGTGGTATAATTTTTCTCAATGTCTTCTCTTTTTTTAACAAGTATATCGACCGTCTATGGGGGTATTAGAAATAAAAAGTGTTAGGATGTTTCCAATGTGGGGAATACAGGCTATGGAATAAAAGAAGAAGAAAATACAGTTTACCACTTTCGGGCTCACTGACAAATAGTGAGCAATGGTATCACAGCTCTGCCCAAACCTCTCTCACACCCTTTTCAGGGAATGTCAGTTCCAACCCTCAGCTCAGCCAAAAGTAGGACAAGTTTCCAGCTATACAGGTAGCAAGTTTTTCAAGGTAACTCTCTGGAAGCAGCCTTTGAGGATTCTCTTCCAGATTGTCACCAGGCAGTGGATGTCAGAGAAGAACCCCTCTGGCACTCAGGTCTTGCTATTATCTAAGAATAATTGATTGCAAACATTTCTCATGGAAATGGATCAAACATTTATCATGGAATGGATCAAAGAGTAACTGGTATCAACCCATGCCAGCACCTGAGATGGGGGCTCCACATGGACTACTTGGCCCAATGCTCGTTCTTAGTGAGTCTCATATCAAGACTTCTGGCTTTCTTTCTAAATGAAAGAAGTGTTCACTTGCTGAATGTAACCATTTAAACCATACTAAAGTTTTGTGACTTGGTTTGGTAGTTCTTTCTTTTCTCTTTTTAAAATTACTGAAGTCCTGAAAACCAGACATAGGCTGGGCCTCTCCTGATATATGCTTATCCTCAATACATTCTGTAATTGTTTTCTGCAATGATGCCATTTGGGCAGATTCTGTATCTTCCTTGAGCAGGCAGACAACCCTCCTTTGGTGAAGTATTATCCTATAATTAGCCTTGGGCAAATTCAGGAAGAAGGCAAAAAATTGTCATAAGCAGCCTCAGTCTTTTTCTTTCTAACTTGTTGGTCCATTCTTTATTCTTATGCTTATTTCAGTCTCTGATCCATTAAAAAATCACTACTACATTCTCTGATCCTGTTCCCAAGAAAGGCTCTGACACGAGCCTTTGCATGCTCATGCATATTTAATTCATATTTTGCTCACTTCAGAAGAATCTTAATTTAAGTCCCATTTCTTTTTTTTATTGAAGTATAGTTGATATACAATGTTGTGATAATTTCTGCTGTACAACAAAGTGATTCAGTTATACATATTCACATATCCATTCTTTTTCAGATTTTTTTCCCCCTATAGATTATCATGGAATATTGGGTAGAGTTCCCTGTGCCATAAAGCAGGTCCCCAAGCATTCCATACAACATACTGTGCATATGCCAATTCCAAATCCCCTATCCATCCTTCCTCCAACTTATTTCTAATAAAGTTTGTTTCATTTTAATTAAAAAAGTGGAGAAAGTAAGAAATAGGTGGTTGACACACATGTAGAGATTAGAATAGCAGTTATCAAGATGCAGGATGACTGGCCTCAGATTTCTTGGTCTTTCATAACAAGCAGGTATGAAAGTAAATGCATTGATGGCTAAGAAAATGTTCATAGAAAACAAGTGTCTTTTCAAAGACTGCATCCCAGAATGGACCATAGGAAACTTTGGGGGTAGACAAGTTGCTGTGGAGAAGCTATAAACTTCAGTAATAAAAATCTAGCATGTGACTGGTATATGTAAGGAGAGAGGAGACATTATGATAGATATCAATTCAAAGCAACCCTGGGTATAGAACTTAGTATAAGCCCAGCTGCTTCATCCCATCCTTTACTTCCCTGCTTTTCATTAGTGAGAGCATAATCTTGAACCTTGAACTAAAGCAAAGGTATTAACCTGCAGAAATTTCACAAATATTTTATGTAGGGTGACCAACAAAACAAAACATAAACAACAACACAAAACCCACAGAAGTTTGTTTTAGAAGTAGATAGAACCTCTTTGTTTCCTGCTCAGCTGTTTGGGCCAATAGAGAATAAATCAGGTCACTAACATAGACCTGGCTTCTTACTCAGACACTAATTAGGAAGATTTCAGACAGAGCTTCTCAGGGAGTAACCTGCCTTGCACAACTCATAGAGAGGGAATGCACAGGAACTCACATTTATCAATGAAGCACCTATCACGTGCCATATATGTGTGGACTAAGATGATATTAGGTATTAGTTGAAATATTTGACAAATTAGAATCCTGAGGCTCACAGAAATAAGGTAGCTCATCCCTGGGATCACTAACCACTCTGAGTGTCAGATAAACTTTGCAGAGAAAGCATCGTGTGGACGTGAAAAATATCACAATCCCCTACATGTGGGAAAATCATTCTAATTAAATGCTTTATTTCGTAGATAATTTACTATATTACCAACACTGTAGAGCTTAACTAACCAAAGATCTTAAACTATTTTCTAATTAGAAACTTAGAAAAATCTATGTACTCACATTATAAAGGTCACCCAAGCCTCTATTTATCCTTAAAATCATACCTTCTCTGCCTTTAGACTGTATGTTTTTTTAAGGGCATGCTCCTGTATACATTAACTTCCCAACTCCAAGGCATTTTGTTTAAAAAATTATTCCTCAGAAAGGCAACTGACTAATAACCAATGATGAACTATATCTGACTCAGATAATACCTAAATGAATTTAGGCAATATGCAGTCAGTCTGGACTAAGATCAGTGATAAAATCTATCAGATTTCTATAAAAATTTATAATAGTTTTAAATAGAAGTATATTAAGCACAGCATGTGCTAGTGAATGATATAGTTAGCTCCTTTACAAAAGAATAGATTGGAATGTTTATAAAATCTTTAAGCTTCTCTCACCTATATTGCTTTAGACTCATGCTTTGCATGTGAAGATGACCTTGCACGTGTCTAACCATCTCATTATCCCTCAGCAGGATCTATGAGCAAATCTGAGAACACTATTGGATTTTAAGCATATCTCACAAGCATGTTTTCCCCATCAGTTTCAAAACTCTTCTTCAAAATCATCTATAATAGCACATAATCTTTATCACATGAGCATACATAATTCTGGCCAGTTTTAATTAAAAGATAAAGCTTATTTATAATTACTAGTATATTTGCATACTGATAATTAGTTCATTTCATTTCTAACAGGAGTTCTAGAGAGCGGATAAAGCAAGACTTTGGCTATCTTATAAACTACTACTGTGCTTGGCAAATCTCTTCTTCATAGATCAGATAAAGTTAAACTTTAGTTCAATTTAGGTTAATTTATTCTCTCATTTCTAATTAGTCAATCTACATACAAGAGGTTATATGCTGGCATCACAATCTTTGTTTCTACCTAGTTTGCTCCAACTGAATTACCTTTCAACACACAGTGTGAAGCTTTCTCTGCCCTCCAGGAAATTCCTAGTTACAACAGCAACAAGTTCTTGCTCACCTCTTATTCCATTGAATCCTCTGGGATGCTCAGCACTCTGGGCAAAGACCTACAGGCTAGAAGAAGGAAGGATGGAGACAGAGTTGGGAGGTGCTCTCCTGGTCATCCTAACCAGGCACACTGCACCACTCCCTCCATTGGGAAATGTCTGGGAAACCAGGGCGGGAGGACTGGCATTATTGAAACTGGGGGGAGTTCCCATCGTGGCACAGTGGAAATGAATCCAACTAGGAACCATGACGTTGAGGGTTCGATTTCTGGCCGAGCTCAGTGGGTTAAGGATCTGGAGTTGCCACGAGCTGTGGTGTAGGTCGCAGATGCGGCTCAGATCTGCCATTGCTGTGGCTCTGGCTTAGGCCGGCAACTACAGCTCCGATGAGACCCCTGGCCTGGGAACCTCCATATGCTGTGGGTGCGGCTCTAAAAAGACAAAAAGACAAAAAAAAAAGAAATAAAGATACTGGGAAACACACAGAATCATCTTAAAGAGAAAACTGAAACAAAATCAAGCGATTTTTTTAAAAATCCTAAGCCTTATTTTTATTAATAAAAAGCAACATGCTCTTCATGTAATAAAAAATTCAAACAATCAGAATACTAAGCAAAACTTAAAAGCACCCCTCCTGGCTTCCCCAGTACCCAAGGCTGGCCACTCCTAATTGTTTTGTTATTTCTTCAGATATTTTCCAAGAATATATGATTATATAAGAGCACATATTTTCACATCACAAAAAGGAATATGATTTCCATATTATTCTACAACACCCTTCTCTCTGAACACACTTTTCCTCCTCACATCAATATGCACACAAACTTTTCATACATATAGGCAGAGATTTACCTAGAGTTACTTATTATTATAATTATTTAAGCTAACCAGTAATCAATTAACATTTAACATTATCAAAATTTAACATTTCTCTCTTAATGAACATTTAGTTTATTTCCATTTTTTCTATTATAAACTACTGTCATAAACATCCTTATACACCTTCCTTTGGACACAAATGCAAGTATATCTACTCAATAACTTTCTGGAAGGCAAAGTTCTGAATAAAAATTTACGCAAGTTTGGAGCTCTCTAGTGGCACAGTGGGCTAAGGATCGGGCATTGTCAGTGTAGTGGCTTGGGTCACTGCTGTGGTGTGGGTTCAATCCTCGATCCACATGGTGTGCCAAAAAAAAATTTCACAATCTTTTATTTCTTGTTTATAATGATTTTTATTTTTTCCATTATAGCTGGTTTACAGTGTTTGTCAATTTTGTACTGTACAGCAAGGTGACCCAGTTACACATACATGTATACATTCTTTTTTCTCACATTATCATGCTCCATCAAAAGTGATGGAGATTATAGATCCCAGTGCTATACAGCAGGAAAAAATTGCACAATCTTAATTTTAGTGGGAAACATTAAACCTATACCAGTTTATACTCCCTGGCGGCAGAGCATAACGGTGTGTGCTTTCCCACATCCTTGCCATCACCAGGCACGAGCAACATCTTAACCTTTTGCAATCTGATTGGGAACAGGGAAGTTTTAAATAAAAAACTCTGTATTAACACATCATCAGTACTTACCCACAGTTGACATGCATAGGCTGACCATGTCCCTTGATAGGTTTCTATCTCTGCAATAAGAGTATACAAGCCATTTCATATTTGCTCCTCTTGTTCAATCTGCCAGATGATGCTTTCAATGTCACCATGTGATATTTATCACTATAACACTGCATAGTAGAAACACCTAATTATAGAGTTTGAAGAGCCCTGGGAGACAGGGTCATAGAGGCGTCCAAGAGCTGTCTCTCAAATACCTACAGATCTGCTCCAGACTCATTTCTAAGCACTGTCCCCAAACACTCCAGTACATTCCACCATGACCCAGGAGCCAGCATGCTTCCTCATCTGCACATCAATCTGAGTAACTATTTACTAGCTTCTACCAGTGAGCAAGCTACTCAACATCTCTATTTTTAAATTTTTTCTTCAGTGGAATGTAGAAAATAAATAATACTTATCTCTTAAAACTGATGTAGAAATTAAATTATGTATACGAAGTAATATTATATATATGGCATATAGTAAATGCGTAAAATTGATATTTTTATATCACTGTGTTTTTACACATATGTCCACCAAGAAAACAATGGGTCTATTTTACAAATTTGAGAAAGGAAAGAGACTGATAATTCTCTTCCCTAAACTTTGAACATGTGATACCTAGAACCAGTTTGAAATCAATCTATTCCAACACTACGTCAGTAAGGATGTTTTCAAAAATCAGTCAATCAACAGTTGCTTCTGGAGGATAACGTGAGAAAAAGAATGTATATATGTATGTGTGACTGGGTCACTTTGCTGTAGGGTAGAAAATTGACAGAACATTGTAAACCAGCTATAATGGAAACAATAAAAGTCATTAAAAAAAAAAACAAAAACAAAAACAGTAGCCTCTGTCTAGTGCCCAGGATTTCTGAGATAAAAGTCAGCTAGTCCCCAAACACTCCCACTTGTAAGATTCCTCTCAACTCTAACTCCAGCCTTCCCTCAAGCCTGTATAAGAATGTATGTTTACTTTGTTCACTCTGCTTTATAAATACAGCTTTCTTTTGCTTAATAAACAATATATTCATTTTGTTTGAGTGGTGGCTTCTTCCTTGAATAGCAGATAAGATACATCTGTATAAAAATCATAAGATTAATATACTCTCTATATTTGCTCTATCATAAAATTCACCTCCTTCCCCTTTCACTATGGAAATGTCAATCTCTACAATAAGCTAGATGTCATCAAAGGAGAATGTTTTGAGAAATGAGAAAGAAAGGCTTACTGATTTTTCAAATGTTATTATCATCCTCCCCAAAAGAAAGTAAAAACTATTTCTGGGTAGGGGATTACTGCAGGTCAGTTCATGTGAAAATTCGTTGTTCCTTCCACATAAGTCAATCAAGAGAGGAATGGATGTTTGATTTGGGTCCCCCTACATATTTCCTCTTAAACAAAATTAGCTGTAGGTCCCATCATGGGTACCAATGCACATGTGCATACACAAATCCTCAAGCTGCTGTCTGTATGGCTCATTTATTGGAGATACAAATCCCTTCGTTCCAAAGATAAGTCTGCTTAGATTCTGGAACTATCTCAGCTTCCTTGTTTTAGTTCCATCACTCCCACTCCTAAGTTCCACTCTACCTTGCTCTCCATGGTGCCCCAATGTCTTTCACTTTTTCATGTCTTTGTGCTTGTGAAGCTTCCCCCTTTGTCTAGTAATACTTTGTCCTCTCACTTTTCAAAACTCCCACTCCCACTTATCCTTCAAGTCCAACTCAATTGTCTCATGCCTCCCTAAAATTTACCTCTTTCTCCTCCCTCCTCCCACGACTCTGTATATGCCTCAGGTTATCTCCTGCCACAGAATCCTATTTTATTTACCTATCTCTCCCTCTGTTGAGATTCTGTATCTCTTGAGAAATGTGCTTATGATTTGTTTTTCAAGGCTTTTATCCAAGAGTTTACATATCAAGAGACATATATAGTATTTCTACTCACATGTACTATTCATATAAAAATCCATCTGTAGTGCATAGTAACGAGAAAAGAATTTGAAAAATCAGTGGGGGATTTATTTTTTCTCCTCTTGATTGATTTTGGTGTGATTTTTGCACACTTTAAGGTACAAACTGATTTCCCCAATGGCAATCAAAGATGTAAGAATTTGAAAGATCAGATCAAATGCTTTGCCTTTTGCCTTGACTTTTGTATTCAAGGTATAGGGGCTTGGCCATATTGACAGTCCAGTAAACAAAACCTTATCAGTAATCAGATCCATGTCATTTTGCACAATTGTTCAATATAGACAAGGCAGCAATGGTACTGAAATCCCCATTTGACTTGGGATCCACAAGTATCTAATGTGCTGAACATAGTGGCTCAGGCCATCTTAGCCCTAAAAAAAACTTGCACAAATGTCTAAGTACTAAACATTCAGTTAATATCTGCTGAGTATCCATCATTTTTATATTCACCAATTAAGGTACCCCCAGGTATATCCAAGTAGCATACTGAAGAAGCTCTTGCCACAGAGATTTAATGGAATTAGTTCAAAGACAAAAATTCTCTTTGCACATTCAAAATTTTATTTAATGCATGAAATATCTGAAAGCATATTAGTCTTCCAGGCAACTGAGGCCCCTCTTTAAGGGGGGGATGGGTAGGTTAATTAGGACTGGGTAAAGGAACAGTTTAACAGCATATAAACTCCTAGTGAAAATGTCATACATTCCATAAATTTATAACATGCATTTCCTTATGAAATACAGACTACATCCATCTAAACATAGAGGAATACAATATTACTTACTCTGGGACATCAGGTTTTAAAAATCACCCAGCTGGCCACCTTGTCTCTCTGCTCTAATCCACATATTACACACCCACAGTGAGGACAATATTACCCTGAGCAGGAACCTGTAAGGACTCTCTATGACCCACAAAACATGCCCAAATTGAAGGCTGCATTGAAACGAATTCACAGATTGTCTCCCAATGAAGTACACAATACCTCTCTTACTGCCTGCTAAATATAAGCTCCAATTCAGGGAAAGAAACTCATTTTCTGAGCTCTTAATACATATATACAAGGCATCATTTAATAACTGAAATAAATTTTCTCACTTACTCCTTATAACAGCCCTGCCAGGGAGCCATTATGTTTTAGATTTAGAGATGAGGAAACTTAAGCCTAAAATGATAATGCAACTTCTCTAAGTCCAAACAGGTTGAAAATAATGTAGCTGACATTTGAACACTGATTCCAAGCCCTCTTAAATCTATAGCTGTATTGAATAGCTCTGTAATATCTGACTTCAGCACTCATCTCTATCCTCATTAACCAGCATGGTGTTGGATACATTGTAATCACTCAAATGTTTGTCAAATAAATAAAACAAGATCCTATGGGTTTAGTCTGTTTGCTTTTTGACTATATTGACAAAGCCCACCTACCTTCAACCTTCAACACTTTTTTTCCGGTTCATGTTCTTCCACCCTTTCCATGACTGGCCTTTCCAGCTCACTTCAATCTTTCCCTAACTCACAGTCTATGCTAGAAAATCATAATTAGTGCCCAAGATCCTTGTAACATTTATGTATTTGTTGTCCTTCTTTTTCATTTATTTTTATTCACATGGTCTCATTAATTCTTAACTGTTGAATTCTTTGCCCCCTCTAGCTGAATGTCTGGCCTCCAGCGGTAACCAATAAGAGGCATTTCCTGTGCTGGAGTGTATCCTACTTGCCTGCAACACTGTGAGATTAAACTATTTGTAAGCATTGCCATACTGATAATACAGAGAAATTCTTCAAATATAAACAGTGCCTCTTTTCTGTGTACAAGTTATTATTTTAACTTTAATATGTATTTATTTAAGAAAACAACTGAGTAGCAATTTTGGAACCCACTGCATCAAAGGATCAGAGAACTGAAGTGTGAATTCAGACACTGGAAGCCTTGACCTCAGGGTAGTACAGTGTCTCTGAGATACACTATCTTTCCCTTTCCTGACCCAGAGAACTAGTGAGAAGGTGCCTTTGGCTGCTTTATTCTCTTACATAGAAATGAATACAACGTTCTAATAGATTGCTACCCTTTTGCCCTGCCTTTTCCATTGTGGAATATTTTTTTTTAAAAAAAGAAAAGACAAATGTATTTAATATAACAGTAACCTTTCCTTCTAAGCGAAAGGAAGACACTATCTTAAATCTTTATGTAAATGTAGCAAAAGCACATATTATTGAAGAGAAAGTCCAAAGGATATCATTGTAATTCTCTCCTTTTTACAGCATTTCAAATGTTCTCTTCTTCCAAATCTAGGCTTTGGGGCAGGGGTAGGGGTGATAGGGGTGGGGGTGCTGAAGTGAACCATGACGTTTGGCTCTCTGAAAGCTCTTTGGCAATTTAAGGTCCAAGCTAAAGGAGACTCATAAATGAATGGAAGTTCCTTTAAAAGAATTTATAAGAGAAAGCCAACAGGCACATGAAAAGATGTTCAACATCGCCTATTAGAGAACAGCAAATCAAAACTACAATGAGGTATCAACTCACACCAGTCAGAATGGCCATCATCAAAAAGTCTACAAATAATAAATGCTAGAGAGGTAATGGAGAAAAGGGAACCGTCCTCCACTGTTGGTGGTAATGTAAATTGGTGCAGCCACTATGGAAAAACAGTATGCAGGCTACTTAAAAAGTAAAAAATGGATTTACCATATGATCAAGCAACCTAACTCCTGGCATATAACTGGAGAAAACTCTAATTGGAAATGATACATGCACCCCAATGTTCACTGCAGCACTGTTTACAACAGCCAAGACTTGGAAGCATTCTAACTATCCATCAACAGAGAAATGGATAAAGAAGATGTGGTTTATACAATGAAATAATTATTAGACATAAAAAATAATTATTAGACATAAATAATTATTAGACAAAAAATTATTAGACATAAAAAAATTATTAGACAAAAAAAAAACACAATGCCACTTCCGGTGACATAGATAGTCCTAGAGATTATCATACTAAGTGAAGTAAATCAAAAACAAATATTACACATCACTTATATGCAGAATCTAAGAAAATGACAAATGAAGTTATTTATGAAAAAGAAATAGGCTCACAGACATAGAAAACAAATTTATTGTTCCCAAAGGGAAAAGTGAAATGAGGATAAATGAGGAATTTGAGATTAAGAGATACACACTACTATATATAATACAGATAATCAACAAGGACCTACTGTATAGTACAGGGAAGCATATTCAATATTTTGTAATAGCCTATAATGGAAAAGAATATGAAAAGAATAGATATATAATCATTTTACAAGTATTAGTGGTACTGGAAATTGTTTCATTTTATTGAGGGGGTGATATTGTTCCCAAATTTTTGCAACTTAATAGTTGTAATTTTGTGGTTTTTTTTTTTATGACAAGTAGCTTAAATCAGGATTCCCCCTCCCCCACTTTGTTTCTGCTAAATTAGAAAACTGAATTTACAATTATAGATCACTCTTATTTTTAGTAAATGATTATTGACTCTAATAGTTCAGGATTCCCATGGGAAGGAGAGGAGAAAGTTCCATGGGTGAGAGGAAAAGTGAAAGAGAGAGAGGGTGACCAAGAGGGCCTTTGGTGACAGAGACTACATGCTCACTAAACTCTGCTCCTCTCCTTCCTTAAACTCACAGCTACACCATGTTTCCCAACTTCCGTTTAGTTAGGTGTGTTCCAGTTGCTGAATTCTAACCAACAGAATTGGGCAAAAGAAGCATTCTACTTCCAGACCCTGTCTGTCCATGAAGACCCTCACAGGTCATTGGCTGTTTGGAGTGAATATGGCCCCCAAGGTGAGCCTGGGCATCAAACTAGTAACAGTGAAATTCACAAGACCAAAAGAGCCTAGGCCTGGAATTACTGCTTGGAGAAGAGGTACCCAACCAGACACACCTCACTGAACTCTGACATGAGTGAGAGAGAAATTGCAATTGGTTAAACCACTAAATTTATTTGCTACAGCAGCACGCTTTACATTAACTAACATACACACATTGGAAGATGTTTTTAGGAGTTCCCATTGTGGCTCAGTGCATTTAGAACCCGACATAGTATCACTGAGGATGCAGGTTCTACCCCTTGCTTGCCTCAATCACTGGGTTAAACATCCGTAGCTGCCACAAGTACAGGTCGCAGATGTGGCTCAGATCTGGCTTTGCTGTTGCTGTGGCATAGGCTGGCAGCTACAGCTTCAATTTGACCCTTAGCCCAGGAAATTCCATATGCTAAAGATGTGGCAGTAGCAAAGAAAAAAAGAAGATGATGATGTTGTTTCTAGAGTAGGACCAGTTGTATATGGATAATATTAAAAGTATACAGTTGGAAGTGTGGAGTTATTTAGGAAAAATAAAAGCCACTTCTATTTCAATTAGTTCTGAGGACTCATCTAGATGTGAAAAAGGAATCAATGCTAATGAACTAAATAAACCACAACAACAACAACAAAATGATCAAGAATTATTACCCTGAACTAATTTCTAAGTAGGTTAATTCATTAGGAGCAATGGCATATATATTACCCATAGAAACATTGACATCCCATTGCTTATTTCATTGAGTTACCAAAAAGCAATTTATAATATTCAGTGACCATCACTTTAAAGACTACTGTAAAAGACAGATGTGTTTTCCAATTTCCACAAAAGCATTTTGTATCTTGTTTGTTCTACTTGTGGTATATTTATTTGGCTTCCTAATTTCTTAATCTTTACTTATATATCTTTCCCCCTTCTTTTTTAACATGTATTTCAGATAGTATTCAAGTAACAGAAAGCAAAAAAACAAACAAACAAAAAAAAAACAATTACTCATATTCTCAATCCCCAGTTGCACTCTTTAAAATCTACATCATCCTTTGGTCCTTGTTCATGTGCATGTTCAATATTTGCATTTCTACCCTTTTATCACAGATGGAGTTTTAGAGACTACATTTTCTGTTAACGAATGTCACATGTATTTCACCAGAATGCCTTCTTTTCTCCTGTATATTGACCTATCCTGCTGCTGCCACCTCACCCCCACCTCTACCCCAAATCATCCCCAATGTTTGGTTTCCTCATTGACTCCTTAAATTGCTGCTAACACAAATAAATATCAAACCCATTGAGAGAGTTTTCCTCTTCTTTTTCTTTAAATTTTCTTTAACAATACTTACAAGACTTAAGAAACCTAAGATATGAACAGGAGATTAAATCATTGTCTATGTATACGAATGCCACTGCACAGCACTTTTTGTTATAAAGTGGAATGGATTATAAATTAGGATCTTATGTACATTTCACAAGATAATTCAATTATTAACACTTTCTTTCTGTCTGTCTGTCTGTCTGTCTTTCTTCTTTTTTTTAAAGGCTGCACCTGCAGCATATGGAAGTTCCCAGGCCAGGGGTCAAACTGGAGCTGCAGCTGCCAGCCTATGCCACAGCAACACCAGATCCAAGCCACATCTGTGACCTACACCACAGCCTGCAGCAACATAAGATCCTTAACCCACTGAGCAAGGCCAGGGATGGAATCCACATCCTCAGAGAGACAATGTCAGGTCCTTAACCCATTGAACCACAATGGGAATTCCTCAATTACAAACATTTTAAAGAACCTTGTTACAGAGTTTTCTGGCATGGACTTCATAGGCAGATAGAGATCCCAGGATATTACTTTTAACAATCCTTGACTCTTATTTTGTGCTTGGTTTGAGCATCCTTCCAGGTATAGAGGGGCAGGTCTATATAAGCCTCATGAAAAAATGATGGGCCCAGGTATTCAGTTGGACAATGTAGAATTCTGTGTCAGCCAATAAACTTCAATACTCTTGGTTGTAACACTTTAGCAAAGAATCATTTTTAAGAGGTCAGACTACCCACTTAGACTGCTCAGATCCGAATGCCAACTATGCCACCAACAAGGTCCTTCCTTCTTTCATACCCTTGTTTGTGGGGTACATACCTAATATGTACATGAGATATGGCATACCTCATAGATGTATTGTAAGGATTAAATCAGAAAATTTACCTAAGTATCTTAAGATAGCAACTGATATGTAGTAGGTACTAGAAAAAAGTTCTCTAGGCAAGGACATTATAAATATTGAATGCATTTCTTTTTATAAAAGAGAAACCCCCAAATAGTCAAGTAATACCCTGGTATGCCCACTGCAATGACTGTATGAAAACAGTATCAATCATTTAAAGCCAATTTTCAAATTGGTGGCCTGCAGGTTCGCCCCCAGAAGTGTATGGTTTAGCCCGTTTGCATATATAGCTGGCTCTGCTTCTCTGGTTGACACTGACACATATTCTCTGAGAAACGTCTAATTCCAGAGAAGCAGAGAAGCTTTGGAACAGGACAGAGTTGTGTAGAATATTGACTTCACCACTTCACTCTGGGCACATTTATTAATCTCTCTGGGCTTCATTCTCCCTTATCTGTGAATCTGAAAGGTACCCCCTCACTGCACCATCGTGATTGGCTCATAACGCATATTTAATATCATCATTACCCCCTCCCTTTTAATATGTTTCAGTAAGTCATAGCCAAATCTACTATGCCTAGTTTCATACCAAAATGTTAACAGATATAAATTCTAGTCTATATCTTTATTTTCTCATTTTCTTTTTCAGCCAAAATTACATCTCAAAGTCTCAGCGAAGGCTGGATAAACTGAGTGCCAATGCCATTAGAAAGGTAGAATAACCTTGGAGACAGATAGTCTTGACTGAAATCCCAGCTCCTCTATAGACTAGACTAGCTGTGTGACCTTGGGCATGTTGCTTGACCTCTCTGTGTCCCAGTTTCCTCATCTGTAGAATAATGATTATAGTTGTATCTGCCTTTGGGGGTTGTTGTTGGGGATTGAGTTAATACACATATGGTACTTTGGACAGTACTTGTTATAGTGTGAGGAGCATTATGCCAGTATCAGCTATCAACAACTGCTATCATCTCAAATGCAATTCAGTGCCAAAGATAGCAATAGAACTTTAAGTAATACCACTTCAAAAATTTGAGTGTAAAAGAAGGAAAAATACTGCTTCTCTGAAAATACATACTAGCCTACATTCTCTAAGCTAATGAAAAAGCTACTTGCTGAATTCAGAGTGAATTTAATGTGTTCTACTTTGAACTTGCTTGAGTTTATGAGTGCCCTGACCAAGTGTGGTCCTTCTTCCTAGTGGGGTAGATAGTGACTGAGGAGGAAGGGCTGGACAAGGGAGTAAGGAAGACAGAATGGCACCCATGCCAAGTTTGTTGGACAAACTCTTTCCAAACAAAGTTATATGAAATATCTTGTTAAGTATTTTATCACATTAGGGACTGTTGGGGAAAATATACATTTACTAATTATGCATTTTCTTAAAAATATGCTGATACATTTTGAGCTATATACTATGCAGTCAGAACAGTATCAGCTCAAGAAGTAATTACTCATCCTTTTCAAATTTACATTTCATATAGCAGTAAAAGTGATTCATTCATGTAAATCAATAAATGTCTCTCACGTTAAGACTGTCATCAGAATGAACAAAATTGAACTGTCTCCTGGTAGTTTCCCTGAGAAAGGACAGAAATCTTTGTGTTCCTACACTACAATTTCAGCAAAAATAATAGTAATAATAATAATAAGGGTGTGAGTTACCTCAGGGGAAGGAAACAGCAAAAGAAGCTTTAACTTCTGTTCCAAGAACACTCAGGAATTTGAAGGGAAAATGGAGTTTTAAGATAAGGGATACTAAATGGCTGGTGGTAAAGAAAGCTCATCAAGTAAAAAAAAGTGCAATAGCCCCTCCTAATCCCGGGGTTTGCTTTTTACAGTTTCAGTTACTCATGGTCAATTGAGGTGCCAAAATATTTAATGAAAAATTCCAGAAATAAATACTTTTAAGTTGCACACATTCTGAGTAGCAGAGATGAAATCTCATGCTGCATCCTGCCCAAGATGTGAAATCATCTTTGTCCAGCATTTCCCTCCCAATGTTCATTTAATAGCCACTTTGGTTATAAGATCCACTGTTACAGCATCACATTACTTGTGTTCAAATAACCATTATTTTACTTAGTAACAGTCTGAAAGCACAAAAGCAGTGATGCTGGAAATTTAGATATGCCAAAGAGAAGCTCTATAGTGCTTCCTTTAAGTGAAAAGGTGAAAGTTTTTGACTTCATAAGGAAAAAAATAAATCGTATGCGGAGTTTGCTAAGATCTACAGTAAGAAAGAATCTTCTTTGTGTGAATTGTGCCAGTTTTGCTGTCACACCTCAAACTACAACAGTTACAGCCACACTCTGTAATACATGATTATGATGTTAAGCATAAGTGTTAAGATGGAAAAGACATTAAATTTGAACAACAGATTCTGAGAGGGAGAGAAGAGAGATGACATTCACATAACTTCAATTACAGCATGTTGTTATCATGGTTTTATTTTATGATTGTTGTAAATGACTGTATAATCTCTTACTTTGCCTAATTTATAAATTAAACTTTATCATAGGTGCCTATGTATAGGAAAAAACATAGTATATACAGTGGACCCTTAAGGAACATGGGTTTGAACTGTATGGATGCACATACACTTGGATTTTTTTTTTTCACTAAATATATACTCTATTACTAAGCAATCCATGAGATCATGTGATTGGCTGAATTTGCAGATGCAAAGCCTGGAATACAAGGAGCTGACCATAAAGTTATATGGGGATTTTTGACTGCTTGGGGATTGGCGCCCTTAAACACCACCCAGTGTTCAAGGGTAAACTTGTAGGAAGTTGAGTACTGTGTGTATTTTCAGGCATCCGCTAGGGCTCTTGGAATGTATCTCCTCCAGATAAAGGAAACTACTGTACACAGGTTTGCAGAATACCTTGTAAGGTAAAAATGATTTCTAAGGTACCAAATCATTTATCTAACTTACCTCAAAAAGTAATTCATGACCCCAAAGCCACCTCTAAGACAGTTTTCCTAGTACGTTCTTCTCTTCAGCAGTTGAAGTGGGTACAGAAGCTAAACAAGTAGACTGGAGAAGTAGCTACCAGTGTAAAATAAATTACTGACCTTTTAAATCCATGCTATATATATGGAAAGTGATTAGGAATGATAGCTTTCTTCCTTGAAACTTTAGGAAACAAGTAGCCGGTTTCTACTAAAATATCTTTTTCTTCGGAAAAAGGATTAAGACACTATAAAAAATATCTAACATACTACTAACAACCACAGACCTACTCCTTGGAATAAATAATACAGCTCTTACACATCTTACCTCTTTTAAATGAAAAAAATATGAGATTCTTCAACAATGTGTCCAATTAAGTCAAATTGGTCATTATTCCTTAAAGTGATTTTTGGCAAAAGAGATAAAGAGATAAATGTGAAATATTTAACATACATTTTATAATAAATATTGCTTAATTCTTTGGGGGGCAATCTGGCACTTTAGAGTGTGGTATGATAAATTTTCCATACAGCAATGGAGAGTATGATCAAAGAAACTCCCTGAATCAGTTATTGTTGAAAATGAGAATGAACTTTAAACTATTTTTAAATATGTCATATAAAACCAGTTGGTCTTTTGTAATGCTTTTAAACAGATCCTCATTGCCCTTTTGAAAAATCAATATAAAAGAACATAAAGAGTTGATATATGTCAAACTTTTAAAATTTTTATCAGTTCCCTGATATAGCTTAACTTTTCTTTTTTCCTTAACTTCTCCAAAATGATGCTAATCCATGCTTTGATAGCAATTTTTTGCTTATTCCCAAAGCCTTCCTTTCTTAGGTACACAGTTGACTAATTGAATAAGACATTTTATATCACAGAAGAGGAAGGACAGTTGCCAGAAAAGGAAAGGGCCAGAATTATTTCAGTTTTTGTTCTTGCATTTTTAGCCCTGAAAAGGAAGAGGAATGAGCTCCTGAAAAGAGAATTTGGGTGTTTAAAAAAAAAGCAGAAATAACTCATTTTAAACTAATTATTTTTTACCTGGCATGCATATTCAAACAGTATTGATACTGACCATAGCTGGAACTGACCAATGAATAATAGTGCAAAATGATACCTCTGGGGTAAGGGTAGAGATGAGAACACAACTTAAGTGTTACAGTTTAAATTTTCATTTTAAACAAAAGTCACAAAAATTTTAAAAAAGCAATAATTTAGGGATAAAAACTTTGGGAACATTAAGTGAAAAGGCAGACCTTGACTTTCATCCTTTTTTTTGTCTTTTTGCCATTTCTTGGGCCGCTCTTGTGGCATATGGAGGTTCCCAGGCTAGGGGTCTAATCGGAGCTGTAGTCACCAGCCTACGCCACATACACAGCAACACGGGATCTGAGCTGCGTCTGCAACCTACACCACAGCTCAGAGCAACACTGGATCCTTAACCCACTGAGCAAGGCCAGGGATGGAACCTGCAACCTCATGGTTCCTAGTCAGATTCGTTAATCACTGAGCCACGACGGGAACTCTCTTGACTTTCATCCTTTACCCAAAACCTGGACTAAAAGTCAATAGAAAACATTTCTGCAGTGGAAGATATACAAACGTTTGGTAGTAGGGGTGTATATATTAATATAAATAGTTCAAATTACTCAATGAAGGCCTAATCTGGTTTGCATTAATTAACACTGACTGTGAAGTTGGTTTCCAGGAAAAATTTACTTGGGTCTTTCTTAGAAGTCAATCAAATTGAAAGTATCCTATAATTAACATGAAAAATTTCTAAATTATCTCATCAGAAATATTTACTACCAGAGGAGTAGATCTCATAGTCAAAATTACATCCCTAAATATTTTCACAGTGTCTGCTAAACTAAGCACTACAATTCTCCTTTTATTATCCCATTTTCCAAGGTAAAAATTGAAATGAACAGGAATGTATAAATATAAATGTAACCTTCAGTGATTTAAAATTTGTTTTATATTTTATTACATATCTTAGAAACCCTAGTAAACCTAAAATATTTCCAGTTGTGAAAATCTCAAGACTTTTAGTAGTGGTCCCTGAAACAACTTTTTGCGAAGAACTTAACTGAATATATCTTAGACCATCCGGACATAATGTAAATCACAAAACATCAATTATTTTAATTATTCATATGCTATAGCTAGAAACTGAATTTTAGCTGATGTTAGAATGGGAAAGAGTAATTACCAAATTGATGCCCCATTTCTATTCCACATAACGATTGCTAAAACTCACTATTTGCTTTTTTAAGGAATAAGCTTGTAATTTCTCTGTAAACACTAGGAAATGAATATTTACATTTTCATAAGCAAGTTTTATATATTTATTAATTTTTAACTCTCTCCTAAGGAAGCCAGTTTGAAAAGTAATTTTTGTTTTTTTTTTTTTGTCTTTTGTCTTTTTGTTGTTGTTGTTGTTGCTATTTCTTGGGCCGCTCCCGCAGCATATGGAGGTTCCCAGGCTAGGGGTTGAATCGGAGCTGTAGCCATCAGCCTACGCCAGAGCCACAGCAAAGCAGGATCCGAGCCGCATCTGCAACCTACATCACAGCTCACGGCAACGCCGGACCGTTAACCCACTGAGCAAGGGCAGGGACCGAACCCGCAACCTCATGGTTCCTAGTCGGATTCGTTAACCACTGCGCCATGACGGGAACTCCCCTGAAAAAGTAATTTTTGATTTAAAACATCTAACCAATGAAAAGGCATTTAAATCAGAGAAATAAAGCTAGAGTTAGGGATAGAGATAGAGGGGAAGGACAGAGAGGGGAGAGGAAGAGAAATTGTTTCCTTCAAGAATACATCATCCTCTCTAGCATGAATATGAAATTGATTGGACAAAAAGAAAAAAAATTTTGAAAATAATCTCAAGCAAAAACAATACCTAGTTGTGGATCCCATCTTATTTGCTCCCCTACATCTACCAAATATATACTGTTGGTACACAAAGAACAATAGTGGGCCTGGCAAAGGTCAAAGGAGAGACAAGGGGCACCTCTTGATGGATAGGGAGAGGAACTGTCCATTGTGGGAAGGCTAACTACCACCTACAGGCCAGATCCAGCTCACTGTTTCAGAATGGTACATGAGATAAGAACAATTTTTATATTCCAAAATGGCTGAAAAGAATCAAAAGAGGAATATTTCATAATGCATGAACATTGCATGAAACTTGTGTCAGGATCCATCAGTAAGGTTTTATAGGCACATAACCATGCACATTTACGGATGTTTTGTCTCTGGCTGCTTCTGCACTACAATGGTAGAGTTTAATAGTTGTGACAGAGATTGTATGGTACACAAATCTTTAAAATCTTAAAATAGGGTGGCCTATTACATAAAAAGTCTGCCAACCACTAAACTAGATCTTTGCTTTAATTCTTTCCTTGGTTTTATTGTCTAAGCTCAGAATAAATAACTTCTAAAGAAGCTTTATTTTTTTAATGATTTTTTTTCCATTATAGCTAGTTTACAGTGTTCTCTCAATGTTCTGCTGTATAGCAAGGTGACCCAGTCATACATACACATTCCTTTTTCTCACATTATCATGCTCCATCATAAGTGACTAGATATAGTTACCAGTGCTATACAGCAGGATCTCATTGCTTATCCATTCCAAAGGCAATAGTTTGCATCTATTAACTATTGATTAGTGTGTCATGAAACACAAGACTATTATCTTGTTTTTTTGACTTCACCCTTTCAAAAAAGGAATATACGACAGATGGAAAACATGTTTTTGAATCCACCAGGAAATGGGAGTGCATTCAAGAGATATTACAAGATCCTCAAATTTTTTTTTCTTCTTTTTGCTATTTCTTGGGCTGCTCCCATGGCATATGGAGGTTCCCAGGCTAGGGGTCTAATCGGAGCTGTAGCCACCAGCCTACGCCAGAGCCACAGCAACGCAGGATCCGAGCCGCATCTGCAACCTACACCACAGCTCACGGCAACGCCGGATCGTTAACCCACTGAGCAAGGGCAGGGACCGAACCCGCAACCTCATGGTTCCTAGTCGGATTCGTTAACCACTGCACCATGACGGGAACTCCAGGATCCTCAACTTTTAAATTCTGATCAGAAGGCTAACACATGACCCCTATCATCCATCGGGTCTGTGACTACTTACTGTACAAATAAATGATCCCATCCACTGACTTTACAGTCAAGAATACCTATTTTTTTCTGATACCACAAATATAAAATGGCATCTGTTTGCCACAGTAGAGCCTGCTGCAAATTTATATTTACTTTGAAAAATTAAGTCCTGTTAAAGAAGAAGACAGCAGGTCCCAAGTGGAGTTGCCTGTGCTAAAACCCCATGTCAACAAACCAAGACTGAATACCTTACCTAACTGCAGTCTCACCCTCCCTCCCCTGCCAGGAATGTAACCTTTAATCCATCAACATGGAGTTACCTAGTTAGCACTAGTAAGAGTAATCTGTTCTCCTAGGAGAGTGACCTTCCCTGAAACAACGTATTCCTTGCTAATAATTTCCTTTTTTCACCTTCTTTCCTCCTTTTCTATAGCTGAGCCTCTTCTCAGCTATCAATTCTTACTTCGTAGCATATTTTATTATTATAGACCTGTCACTGTTGCAAAAACAAACAAAAAAACCCAAACCCCCAAAACTCATGAAGATTGGAAAAAATGTCTTAATCATGCTTAACAAAGATGCCTGACAAAACATTTTGGTTGATAAAATATCTGTTGAATGACTGATATCTCTAAACATGGATTATATATTCACTAAAAACCAACTTTATTTTTTTTTTATTTTACTTCTTAATGTATCTTAGTGAGTTTGGCTTGCATATAGAGATGTTGAAAAGCACTCATTTCAAGTAAGTATGCAAATAAACCAACAGTGAAGACAAAGATCACTGTTTCATGGTATCTGTATTGCTACAATAGGTATTCTCTGTAGCCTCTTCTGTGAAAGACTGCAAAGTTAAGTTAGACAGGGAACTCTGCTTTGCAATTCACTTTTCATCAGGATCACAAGTTTAATGTTAGGATCCATGGAATTAAAGATGTTTTTAACCCCTCTTATTTTTCAGCTTAAGGGATTCCTTCCAAAAGCAGAGTTAATTTTTTTTGCCTTTGAACTTGTCTGAACTAAATACATTACTGGACCACAACCAATAGACACATTAAATTTTCTTGACATCCTTGGTAATCCAAAGCAAGACTACTATGAAGAAATTGGCAAATTTAGGAAGCAGGTTTACTTAAGTGCAAAATAAAATTGAATGGAATCTCTAGGGAACTCAGTTCCACTCAGGGAAGGAAATGAAGATTTTTCTTTGTTAGTGGTTGTAATTGCATAAGACTCTTGCTGGTGTACTTTTTAATAGAGTTTTCCATGTTTCCCCCCCCTTTTTTTTTCATGTCATGATGAATAGGCATTTCGGTGCAAAACAGAGGAAGTTAATATCACCAAGTGGCCGGGACACACAAAGTTACTTAGAACATATAGGAAGGTCCTTCTCTGGTAGACTGACAGGATGGAAGGACAGAAGCACCTGTTATAGTTAAAGATGGATCAGAAGCTAATAGGCTGAGCCAGCAGAGATCTGCAAAAAAAAAAAAGAGTCTAGTGAAATGTCCTACCATGAAAGTTAGTCATTTGATGACTTAAATGAGAACCTATACCTTGACTGTAACTGAAGTATAAAATGACTGGCAGAATTTTGCTCCCAGCTAAGGGGATCTGTAAAAAGTCTTGGTTGTTTATTAACAGATATGATTTCATTAAAAGCAAAAGAATTAGTATAAACAATTAAATTCTAATATTAATCATTCTTCTACTAGATTGTGCGTATTTTAGAATGAGTTAATCTCATAGATCACCATCAAATAGATTAAAATGGATTCAGAGATATTTATGCTTACTTGTCTCTCATATTTGCCTAGTTCTTGGTGAGTTATGATAAAGAAATCAAAGATTACAAATCACTTTCACACTGCAATTGCCTATAAGTACTAATCCAATTATCATACTTTAATCTCCCTAAAATAATAAATACACCTCTTTGTTTTGGCAGAAGGTTAGGAATTTGACTTTGGACCTCTATGTCCACATTCTAATACATATGCACAAGGACAGAAAGGTAGGTTATGTGTTAATTATTCTAAAGGGCTGAATGGAAAGTGAAGAGCTAAGCAAAGAGCATGCTTGCATTGAACCCAGAATACTTGGCATATTTAGATTTAGTAAATGATGAATCTCTATTTTACCAGGAGCTCAATACTTGCATATAGCACTGAATTGAATGCCAGCTTTCTAGCCTTACTCCTTGGGGAAAAGCAAATACTTCCACACTGAGCCCCAAGAAAATTTACTTCATGAAAATATTCAATGAGAGAATACCCTAGCAATAATTTGTGATATCAGCTTTGTGCATGTATATACATATTCATTGACCCACTCTTAGAACACTGTATGTTCTATGGACTCTAGACAGTCTAACAGAGTTCATGGCCATAAGCTGAGCAAATATATGCCACACAACAGTTATCTTGTTACATTTTTGCAGGCACTAAATAATGTGTGTATTAAGGGTAGGGACAGAGAACTGAGGATTGTTTCTTGTGTGTCCTCTATGATCAAGTGCGGAGTTAAACAGAGCAGTCTTCTGCCTAGCCACCTTCATCACTTTTCTTTGAAGTCAGAATTTATGTTTGGTATTGTGTAAATTATTCTTCTTCTAATACACACAATAAAATTTATTAATTCATGCCATTTAATAACATGCCAGGCTAAGGCAGAACAGAAAACTTTGGACATCTAAAGGTTTAAAGCAATGGTCTTGAAGTTTGGATGTAATCTAGCTTTCCTAATTAAATTCATTGTCCTTTTGGTCAGATCATTCTGCTTTAGAGAAAGCCAGGCAGCTCACTTGGGAACCAGACGAGCAAATGCGGCATCAAGGGCACAATGCTTTAAGCAACAGTGTGTGCTGACCACAGTGTACCCTCCAGGGCTCTTCTGCTGCACTGCACTTGAGAGCAGGCCGGAAGACCTCAGGAGCCCCTTCTACTACCCAACTTATGGCCCTGGAGTGACTAGAATCTGAAAAAGAATGAATCACTTCTTCCATCCAAATATTTCCTTGCCAAAATACAAATTAATTCACTTGAATTACAGACTGTTCCAATTACTTATCAAGAAATTTTTCTAATAAGAAAAGGATGGCTTAGCTTAACTGATTTTCATCATATATTTTCAAGAATTTGATTAAAGGCCAACAAAGAGATATGTGATTGTTTATATTTTAACTTCTGTCAGTCTGGTTCTTGCTCTAACTTTTCCCATTCACATAACTCTAGTGTGTCCTGCACATGGAATTTTGGGAAGTGGAGCAGGGTATGTGAATTGTTGTTCATTCCTCTTCACTACAAACATTCATAGCCTCAATAATAATAACAAAAGTCATATAGTACTTCTTACATGTCAGCATTCTACAAATACTGACTCATTTAATTAAAATTATAACACAACCAACACAGTGTATAAAGCTGATATCCTTTTATAACCATTTCAGATAAATAAAAGGAAGCATAGCATGGTTAAACAGCTCATCTGAGGTCACCCAGCTAATAAACAGTAGTGTCAGGATTTGCATCCAACACACAGTCTAGCTACTGACCCCTTGTTTATAACCACTAAGTTATACTGCTAAAGCTCTTCATCATCTATGAAATTTGCCAAGGGATATAACCAAGGGTGAATTTTATTTTTTATTTTTTTTTATTTTTTAGCTTGAAGAAAATGTTTAATTAAATTTTTTTTTCCCACTGTACAGCAAGGGGATCAAGTTATCCTTACATGTATACATTACAATTACATTTTTTCCCCCACCCTTTCTTCTGTTGCAACATGAGTATCTAGACAAAGTTCTCAATGCTACTCAGCAGGATCTCCTTGTAAATCTATTCTAAGTTGTGTCTGATAAGCCCAAGCTCCCAATCCCTCCCACTCCCTCCCTCTCCCATCAGGCAGCCACAGGTCTTTTCTCCAAGTCCATGATTTTCTTTTCTGAGGAGATGTTCATTTGTGCTGGATATTAGATTCCAGTTATAAGTGATACCATATGGTATTTGTCTTTGTCTTTCTGGCTCATTTCACTCAGTAGGAGAGTCTCTAGCTCCATCCATGTTGCTGCAAATGGCATGATGTCGTTCTTTTTTATGGCTGAGTAGTATTCCATTGTGTATATATACCACATCTTCCGAATCCAATCCTCTGTGGATGGACATTTGGGTTGTTTCCATGTCGTGGCTATTGTGAAAAGTGCTGCAATGAACATGCGGGTGCATGTGTCTCTTTTAAGTAGAGTTTTGTCCGGATAGATGCCCAAGAGTGGGATTGCGGGGTCATATGGAAGGTCTATGTATAGGTTTCTAAGGTATCTTCAAACTGTTGTCCATAGTGGCTGTACCAGTTTACATTCCCACCAGCAGTGCAGGAGGGTTCCCTTTTCTCCACACCCCCTCCAGCACTTGCTATTTGTGGATTTATTAATGATGGCCATTCTGACTGGTGTGAGGTGGTATCTCATGGTAGTTGTGATTTGCATTTCTCTTATAATCAGTGATGTTGAGCATTTTTTCATGTGTTTGCTGGCCATCTGTATATCTTCCTTGGAGAAATGTCTATTCAGGTCTTTTGCCCATTTTTCCATTGCGTTGTTGGCTTTTTTGCTGTTGGGTTGTATAAGTTGCTTATATATTCTCGAGATTAAGCCCTTGTCAGTTGCATCATTTTTAATTCCCAGTACAGACATTGCAGTGTTTCATTTGGCTACTTGATAGGACTAATCTATTTTGGTCCTTCTGACAAATGCTTACCCATTCCCTCATTCATCTCTCTCATTCATTAAGCACATTTATTGAGCTCCTATTTTAGACAAGCACTACTCTCAGAGTTGAGGATACAAGGATGGATGAGACTAAAGTTGCAATCTACTGGGAAAGACAGGCCCCTAATTCCAATACATGCTAGAGGTTCTAAGTGCTATAGAGCACAGAAGACAGAGTGACTGTTTGCCAAGGAAAAAAAAATTTACACCATGAATGATCATTTAACCAAGTCAAAAAGGATGAGAAACATATTTACTGGTGGTTTCATGGTCAGAACTTTCCAGTGAGAAAGGGCTGTTATTTCTTTTTTTTTAATATTTTTATTTTTTTATTGTTATTTCCCCAATACAATTTTTTTCTACTCTACAGCATGATAACCCAGTTACACATACATGTATACATTCTTTTTTCTCCCATTATCATGTTCCATCTTAAGTGACTAAACATAGTTCTCAGTGCTACACAGCAGAATCTCATTGCTAATCTATTCCAAAAGCAATAGTTTGCATTATTTCTCTTTCTTTTCAAGGGATTTATTTAGATGAACTAAGTTACAAAAGGTTGGTGAGGGAGGTTTTTTACTCATGGTCTGAATTACTGTTATTTAAGCACCTTTCTAAATATTTAGAGCATGCATATAATGTCATCGCCTTAACACAAAACTGCATACATCGATCTGTTTTCTCAACTGGTAAACATATTCCTGAAGCTCTTATGGTTAGCTGTAGGGGATTCTGATGTTAGTCTGTGCTATTTAAATCTATACCTTAAGTCTTTAAGGGATACGTTCAGCCAGCCTAATCATTCTTAAAATATTGATATCATTGACAGAAAGAAGTAGCTGCCACCCAAGAAACAAAACAAAAAAAAAATCGTTCTGAATTCAGACACTGTTATCCTGAGTTATTAGAAGATGACAACTAAAACTGCATACTCTTGTCTATTTCTTGACTTAAGTACTTAATCGTTTGCTACAAATATCACAAACATTCTAGAATCTCAACTACTATGACCTAGATACTGAAATATGTGAACGTCAGGCTAGAGTTGGAAACCAGAGAACCTAGGATAAATTTGAGCAACTCAGATTGTTCAGTGGATCAACAGAAGATGTGGGACATTGAATATGCATGAGGAGGTCTTAAATTAAAGTCTGTGTGTGCCCTTCAAGGGTCTATACACTGTCTGATACTGTGCACAGATCTCTGTGTGTATGCTCAAAGCTACATTTGTCCAGGACTGATTTTTATCACAATCCCAGGATGGTTTTGTCTTCCCTTCCTCCATTTTCATCCCCCCAATAAAGTTTAAAACCATCAGACTAACAGTTTTCACTAGTGAGAAAAAAGTTGATATTAGGTTTCTACTGTTATAAAACTCAGTGTCTATTACATTTATTTGTACCTGGTTCCCTTTACAGTAAAAATGGACTCATGAAGTTCCCTGTTTAAAAGCTTCTACAGTATGGTTTTAAAAAAAAAATGAACTCAAAAGATCAACCACAGTTTAAGAGGAATCACTAACTGTATACCTGACTCCAGCCGGTTCATGCCAAGGCCATGTACAGACTGTGGAATATTAGAAAACAGTGCCCTGGTGATATTAAGAGAATAGATAACAGCTATAATTCCTGCTTTGTCCCTGTCCTTAATATTAATACACTGTGCTTTTTGATTTTGAAAAAGTTTGTATGCTTAACTGAACTAAATAGGTAAGTTAAGGAAGAAATGCTAATCCCATACCATATGCCCCCAGTAGCCTTGAATTTATTAGCTAACTCAAGGGCCAACTGAAATTTTAGTTTGTCCCCTGTTCTGAGCTTTCAACTGATAACCTCAGACCTTGAGGACCATCGTAGGAAGCAGTGCAATGTAGCAAAAAAGAGTATGAACTTTGGTCTCAGAGAAGCCCCAGTTGTCACCAGCTATGTTCCTTTGAAAACTTCTTTGTTAGCCTTTCTTAGTCACTTACTCCTTATAAAATAGTCTTAGTAACACTTCACAGGTTCTGAGGAGTAAAGGAGATGATGTGTGTCTCATAAGTGGTCTGCGCACAAAAATATATGGCTATCCTCTGATCAAAAAGTGCTCCCAAGGGAAAGCTAACAAACCTATTGGCACCCCCTGCGCCCACCCCACATCTTTCTGTGTCCCCACAGCACTTCGCTTTACATTTATCACATGCTCTGTCTTGTATGCATGTTAGCTGTTCTCATGTTTCTCCACTGTGGGGCCTCACACACAGGTTTGTATTCCAAGACAGGTGAAATGTGAGAATGCCTCACCAAGAGCATTGCAAGGATCACAAGGAGATGGTGCATGAGCTTTAAGTAGGTAAAAATGACTCAAGAGGCAGAGGTTCAAAAACCAACTAAAGTCAACATCCCTGGGAGAAATATTCACCAGTAGTTTAAGGTCTAGATCAAGCATCCAAAAACTTTGGCCCATTGGCCAACTCTATTTGACTCTTTGGCCCCTGTCCTATTTGACTCACAAATATAGTCATATTCATTCATAATATATTGCATATGGCCCCAAACCAAATACATTTAGTATCTGTCCATTTACTGAAAGAGCTGGATGGCCTCTGTCCTAGAACAGGGCAATAGAAATACAGTATTATTTTCAATTTTAAATGCTGTGTAGGAGTTCCCATTGTGGTTCTGTGGTAACGAACCCAACTAGTGTCCATGAGGATGCAGGTTCAATCCCTGGCCCCACTCGAATGGGTTAAGGATCTAGCATTGCCATGCGCTGTAGTATAGGTTACAGATGTGGCTTGGACCTGAGTTTCTATGGCTGTGGGGTAGGCCGGCAGCTGTAGCTCTGATTCTACTCCTAGCCTGAGAACTTCTGTATGCCATGGGTTCAGCCCTAAAATTACAATAAATAAATAAATAAATAAATAAATAAATAAATAAATAAATAAATAAAATGCTATGTGATACGGGCATTACATAAATATTCATAATTTCACATTTTTAGTAGCCATAGTAAAAACGAAAAACAGACTATAATGCTTTATTTCATCCAACACATATAAAAGGATTAAAGGTTATTAGTGAAAGATTTTACTTTCTTTTGGACTAGCCGCATCTCCAGTGCTCAGTAGCCACAGGTGACTGGTGGCTGTGCTATTGCAGTTACATTCTAAAGGTCTACATGTGTCAGTGGCATCAAGAGATTAGAAGTGGCTGTGTGATCAGGCTTCGGCTACGTCATTGATCTCAACCCAGGCAGAGTAGCTCTAGGAACCCTGTCAGGCAATGCATAACTCTGGAGCCTCTGGTGAGACAAATCATGAAATAAACACCTGGTAATATTAAAATCAAGAAAGTTTTACAACACGCTTAAGAGAGAGGATGAAGGGAAATGATAGCCCCAGAAGATGCAGCTGCTCAGAGCTACAGAGTGTGTAGGCACAGCTGCTTAAAGTTTAACTAAATGTCAATTTCTGTATTGCTTAATTTGAAATAATTCTTATATTTGTTAGATGACTTTAAAGGATCATTACTGTTTGAAAAGAAAAAACTCTGTTATATTCATCTTCTTATCAGTTATGGTACCCGCCAAGGATAATGAATAAGTAGCTGCATGAATGACTTAAAATGTAATAATAAACCAGCGTACAGTGACTGATAATGTTTTTAATCTCCCCAGGATGCTTAAAGTTCAATAAGGATCAGAGTCTGAAAGTTAAAGAAATAAAGTTCCACTGACTAAAAGTTTGCATTATTCTGTAAATAGAAGAAGTGACCCTTTAATCTCTGGGTTGTTTGTTTTGGGAGGGGTAGTAGCAGTCCCGACCACTAGTCACCCATATGTATTTTTTCCAATAATTAAAACAAGCAATTTTAACAAAACAAATACAATGTGCTTACTGACCAACTTGGCCAATTTCTGTCACAAATTTTGCACTTTTAAGTAGACTTGGTCCAGATTGCTCATAATCTTACTCTGAGTAAATTAGGGATCTGATCTGTATAGCTTTCAGGCAGTGAGATTCAAAAAACTGGACATAAACTGAACACAATCTAAGGGTACAGTCAAGCTTCCAAGATTTGGGGGGTTGTAAATGCAGTTCTGTCATTTCTGAAGCCTCATGTCTCTAAGACAACATACTTCTCTTTTGGCTTCTAGGCTGTCTTTTTTCTGCATTTGAAAGGCAAACTTCAATCTGCTCATATCTCGGCAAAGTATTTGAGAAAATATCTATGTATTGCTTTTCAGATTTACTAGGTTTCAGAGCCACAGTGTAATCATTACTATCCAGCTAAATATTCCCAAGAGTAACACATGGAATAAAGCAATGTTTATTCCAGGCACTATAACAGCTACTTGACCTCTCCAGTGTGGACATGTTTTGATTTAAAATTCAAAAGGAGAACTATAAATCCATATTAACTTGATCAGACTCCATGCTTCATTTTCATGCTGTAAAAGCTGTGGTCACTTATAGCCAATAGAAATCTCACTCCAAATTACAATTTGAAAGTTAAGGTAGAGTTTCAATAGCAAGTTCTCTTATTTCAGTCAATACATCTGCTTTAAGTATATGCAGATGTCTTCATTGGCTCATTTCTTGGTATGAGTAGTATATGCAAAATTACAAGGCAGTTTAAGATGGGAAAGAGTCTTATTTTACTTTGCAAAGGCATCATTTATGCCATAAAGACAAAACCACCATCTTATACATCATCTCAGGATGGAGTGGCTTTAGTAATTTTGGAGAAGTACTCTTCAAGATCTAGGAAATTGTAGAAATAACTGCCTTCTTCCAAATTAAATTAAATACCCATGAACACACATTTTAAATTACAGGTAATAAACTGTAGGTGTTATTATTAGCATTAAAAGGTCTTCCAGAGCTTTCGAGAACCCTAACTATCAAGACCTTAGTCAAATATTCACTTAGGCCATTTAAATGTCATTCCAGGCTTGGGAATTCTTTTGTAGTGAAGCTCGAAAGTCTCTTCCTTTAATTCACACTGAACAAAACCCCACTGATCAACTTGCAGATTCACAAGAAGGAATGTAGCTATCTTGCTGAGCTTCTTTTCCTTTATTATATTGTGTATCTGGTTGCTATGTAATAAATTACTCTCTTATATGCCAGACTTAGTGGCATATAAGAACAATATACACTGGAATTCCTGTCATGACTCAGTGGTAAGGAACCCGACGAGTATCCATGAGGCCGCGTGTTTGACCACTGGCCTCGCTCAGTGGGTTAAGGATCTGGCATTGCCGTGAGCTGCAGTGTGGGTCACAGATATGGCTCACAACTGGCATTTCTGTGGCTGTCATGTAGGCTGGCAACTGCAGTTTCGATTCGACCCCTAGCCTTGGAATTTACATATGCCGTAGTATATTGTGGCCTGCAATGTATATATGTATGTGTGTGTATATATATATATATATGGCCTGCAATAAAAAGCAATGTGTGTGTGTGTACACACACAATTATTTAATGATCCCCATGGGTCAGGAATTCATGTGCAACTTGGCGGGGTGATTCTGGCTCAAGATTTCTCATGAGGTTGCCATCCAGATATCAGCCAGCGCTGCAGTGTCACTTACGTGCCTGGCTGCTGGCAGGAGGCTGCAGTTGCTCACCATGCAAACCTCTCTACAGGTTGTTCATGTGTCCTTATAACACAGCAGCTGGCTTTTTCCAAGTCACCATAACACTTACTATCTAGCATTCAAAGTCACCGTTATTTCCTAAGTATCACACAAGTCAGCTCTAGTCTGTGTGTGAGAGGACCACACAAGGGTGGGAATAACCAGAAGGCAGACGTTTCTGGGAGCCATCTGAGGGGCTCACTACCACAACAATAGAATTGTGGTGACTCTCAATGCATTAGTTTGCTAGGGCTGCCACAACAAAGAACCACAGATTGGGTGGCTTACACAGTAGAAGTTTTTTCCTCACAGTTCCGTAGGCTAGAAGTTTGATTAAGGTGTGGACAGAGTTGGTTTCTTCTGAGGTCCTTCTCCTTGACATGCACATGGCTGTCTTCTCCCTGTGTCTGAACATTGTCTTTCCTCTGTACATATCTATGTCCCAATCTCTTCTTACAAAAACACCAGTCATATTGGATTAGGGCCCACCCTAATGATTTCGGTTTAACCTAATTACCTCTTTAAAGACCCGGTCACCTAATACAGTCACATTCTGAGGTACTGAGGTTTGAACTGCAATGTACAAATTAAGGTGTCATACAGTTTATTCCATAATACCCTGATATCTAACTTCTCTACAACAGATGCCCTTTGTCCTGGGACTTGCAAAACCAAGTATACAGAATGCTTACTCAGGAATTCCTGTAGCAAATGGTGAAGGGCTAACTATGTTATATCTACATATAGGTCACAGGTTTTAAAGAGAAAGCTCTGAGAAGACGGGGAATGATTTCAAAGGCTTTATCATGAACCAGGTACATCTCCAACTGACCTGGCCCCTGACTACTTCACAGTCCAATTCCCCACCATTCCACCTGTTCACTCCACTCCAGCCTCCCCGCTGTTCCTCCACTAGACCAGGCTCCACTGACTTGCAGGACGTTGGCCAGTGCTATTCTCTCTTCAGATGGTTCCTCTGCTATATTGCTACATGGCTTGTTCATTCACCTGTTCGGGATTCCACTCAAATGGCTCCTTTTCAAAGAGGCCTCCTCTGACCTATTTATTTAACCACTTCCCCTCAGTTGCCTCCAAACTTTTACACTCATTTTTTAAATTACAGATCACTACTTGAAATTATATTTCTAATTCTTTATCATCTACCTCCCACATTAAATTATGAGAACCAAGATAATGGAGACCTTTATCTTGTTCACTGTCTCCCCAATGCCTACTACATAGAATATAGGAGATAAGCAATATGTTTATTCGCTAAATAAATGAACGAATGACTGTATCAATTAAGTTAGTTCAGGCAGCCTGACTGATAGGCACACCAGAGAAAGACGAATTAAGGTGGTATTTACATTTTATGATCTACATCTTCCAGCATAGCTGATTACTGCTAGGATACTTTTCTTTTGCTCCGATATAATTTCAGTAAATTGCCTTAATCACACTGGAAATTTTCAGTAAATGTTTGTTTTCCTTAGACATGAAACTGAAATTTAGGTATTACACACACAATGTTCAATGGTCAAACAGTTGCCAATCTGACTGGTTCCCAGAAAGTCACAATATTCAAAAACTGGGGTTCCTACATTTGCATAGGGCTCTTGGCTGATGCATACTGTTTTGCACATACTCAAAACTCAACCATAAAGGTAAAAAATATTTTTTTACTCTAATGAGCTAATACATACACCAAAGGTCAAGCTCACAAAATGCTTCATGACTTCCTTTACATGGTTTATTAATTTCTTTCCTGATAATCAAGTTGTGGGACTATAAAATAATTTTTACTTACCATGGTGGGATAAAAGTTTAAACAGCTTGGCAACTCTCTATGGTTTATAGATGCTATATAAAATTCATAGCCCAAACCAACAAAAACCACTTCCAGGGACACAGATGTGTCTCCATTCTCAAATTTGTTACATAGTATGTGTCTCTTTGTTGATATTTAGAGCACCTGATTCCTAGTGTTAGATACACAACTATGTATGGATTGTGGTAAGGTATTTAACTTCTCTGAACATTAGTTTCCTTATGTATAAATCAAAGAGTGATTGTTCAACATGTGTTGTTTCTTTTGATTCTAAAGTCCTATCATTTATTTCTCCTATCATTTGATTCTCCTCTCAATCAAATGTTCATCCTCTCTCCATCTTTCCCCCAGATGTGCAGATGTAAATAAAAAGAAGCAACTGGAAAAGTTTAGGAAGAGTAGTGACCTTATTTCATTTATTAAGAATCGAAAGAAAGGTACTAACTATTCACTCATAATTAACTGCTGTTCCCAAACCACCAGCGAACATTCTAGGGATGAATTAAGTTATCACCCCTCAGGTCCTAAGAATTCACGTAACACACAACTCTATTTTTCAAACTGGAAGAAAATAAGCAGTACTCTGCTAATATCCATTAAAACAAAGGCAGGTAGCATTCAGTTAGCTATGATGACTCATAATTTCAACTCTTCACAAATAAGATACCCAAGTCACAAACATTCCTTAAGTCTCCTCAGGACTGAGGCAGAATAATATATCTATGTCTGATAGCAATTATCTACTAAAATGCTCAATAATTGGTCACAATATGCCACCTGTCTCTCTCCCTACAAGTACTGTGTAAAACTTTTCATATATTCTGAGCAAAAAGAAAATCCACATATAAAAGTAGCTAAGTGTTGAAACAGCTTAGTTCTGAGCTATACCAGAAATGAGTAAGATTAGGCTGTGTGGTTTTGACACTTTAGAATTCATGACTTTGACCTATCTAAAGGTTTTTAGTATACTCTTGAATCAAATATTCTTTGCTTTTGTCTGAATGAGGTGATGACAGTGAAAATAGTTCTAGAGCAGGTGTAATATGACTTCAACATCTGTCTAGATCACATCCTTTGAATATTTCCCTTTTTGGGATTTTACATAGTCTTCCTTGATCCAGGCACATTTTTTTCAGAAATCTGTTTCAACTTCTTTCAAAGCGGCAAGGAGGGGAGGTGTGAATAGCAATAGAGAGTCCAACTTTTATACTTTTATTAGGTGACCTGGAAGATAAACCTCATCTTGTCTTTAGGCATTCCTGGTAAAATTTACTTCTTTCTTTTAGGTTTGGAGGCTATTTTCAAAATAAACATGAATATCCCAAGCAAAAGATTAGAAGGCTACCAATAAATGACTGGCAGACTTTTCATCTTCATATTCCTTCTTGGGGCATGTAGATTAAATCTATCAATTTCTAATGGCTCATTACAATGAAGGATAAGCAAAACTTCAACATGTTTTTCAAAGTAACACCTTTTCTGCATTTCTGTAATGCATTTCTATGAAGAATAATAGCAGTAGAAGCATTAAGTTATTAAGATAAGCATTTTCTCCTCAGTAAATCTATTTTTTTCGCATCTCACATGGATCATGAACACTGTCTGCCACGGATGATTCCTGATATTTCAGGAAGTCAGTCTGGCTTCTTTCTTTGTGTATCATTCCCTAACTCAGGGGAAATAACTCTCCCTATCCAAATGTTACACAATGATGTAATTAAGTTATCAGCTCAGCTGCAGGAAAAATGTTCAAAGTGAAACCAGGCTCTGGTTTCATCCTTGATTTTGTCCTCAGTTAATTTTGATCATCTTGTTCCCTTATCTCCCAGGTCTCAGTTCTTAGGTTCCCATTGCTCCAATACCTAGTGATTATGTAACAAAGCCCTCTTTCTGGAGTTATTATTAAATGAAAGTACTGTGAATATAAAATTTACCATCACACACTTGTATATATGGAATGGATGGTCAAGTGGGACCTGCTGTATAGCACAGGAAAATCTACACAATATTCTGTGATAACCTATATGGGAATGGATGTGTGTATACATATATGACTGAATCGCTTTGCTACACAGCAGAAATTAACACAACATTGAAAATCAACTGTTTGCAACTGTTTGAAAATTTTTTTTTAATTTGGCATTACACATCTTTATTCTTCAACGGCCATTTCCTCATAAACTCAAGGTGTCTCTAATCAGCAGAACTTTAAGCAATGAGATCATGTGGAGATTGTCAAGAAAAGGGGGATCTTCTTGGTGCTACTTAAATCACAACTCAGCATCATCTCCTCTTCCTTGTGGAAGGGCATTTGGGCTTTCTTAGTACACCTCAAATTATCAATGTTACTTTTGAACAATACTTTTGAAAAACTGTCAACACTGTTCCAAGATAGATTAATATTTTCTTTGCTATGGCCCTCTACATAGCAAAGAAAATAGTGGTCACCAAAATACAATGAGGTACAAAATATCTCAGACTAAAATATTGTGGTCACCAAAATACAATGAGGTACAAAATATCTCAGACTAAAATATTTTAAAAGTACATATAATTGTATTGGGTCAAATGTACTTCTCTTCTTGAGATGGCCTTCCTTCCCTATCATCTTCCCTTGAAGAAGGAAAAAATGATAGAATTTTAAAAACTTAGTGCTAAAAACCCAATGTGGAGGTTTTAGCATTTCATGCAGTGAAACTTAGCCATATTAATACATTTTTATTGATAGCATTTTCACATACCACAATAGCAGGATACATCTGCTATCACAACCACTGGTATATTTTCTGAAGTTTCTCATGGATAAGCATTTCAAAATTCAGAACTCTCACAATTCAAATATCTTCAGGACACTTCTAAATCACTGAAATATTAAATAACATTCATCCTAGATTAGTGTTCTATAGGAAAACATACAACCCCATTGATCCATGAAGTTATCATTCAAAAATCATCAAATAAATATTTTGAAGAAAATAAACTCACTAAGAAGTAGCATGCATTTAAAACAAAATCACCTTTCTACATCAAGAGTCATGAATCAAAAAAGGGATTACATTAGTTACAGGAAGTATTTGCATGTTTCCTATGATATAAATTCAGAATATAATTCAAAAGGAAATACATGTATTCATTCCTTAGAATGGTAACATAGTATGCATTTCTTAGAATGAGTAAGTTGATGGACTCTTTTTATTCATTTTAGTTAATATGAAAAATATATTTTCATGAAACTTACTGACTCAACTCCTAAAGTATACCAAACACAAAAGTTATGCAGTGAAATTATTTTATCACCACGATACAGTCTCATGAATTAGAGTTTTAAAAGATTGATTTGTCTATTTAGATCTTTGTTAAAAGATTTCATTGTATTTAGAAAATGGAATTAATTAGGGCAGCCTGTGAAATTTATTCACAACATTCGCTACATAAGAATTTATTCGCTTGAAATGTTTCATTCTTTTGTCAAGGATTAACAGACATTTATAGCATCTAAATATAGCTCAGAGGAATAATTTAGTGCACCTTGAAATTCATTACATAAATGTAAAGTTTCTTTCCTACAGGAACTGGATGAGATTTACATGTACCAATTTTTGCACCTGTATCAGATTCTTTATTGAAAATTTATTTTGTAAATTTGAAAATAATTTTCTACATAGACACTGAATAATTATTTGAATTTTGTAAATTAAAAAATAATTTTCTATATAGATACTGAATAATTATTTGGATTTGAGGGGAAATTTAAAATTAAATTATTATTATAGTCTTAAAAATGACCAATAGGGGAAAAGAGATTCACCAGATTAGAGTTCCTGGAGGGCAGGAAGTATGTCATATTCATCATTTTATCCCTGACACCCCATTCCCCAGAATAAGCAATCAACAAGCATTATCTTGAATGACTGAAAGAATAAATGCATTATAAATCTAGCCATGACTTTTAGCCAATAAGATACATTATTACCACCATCTGGCCTTATCCATTAGTTTAACATCTTTTATCTAAGTTTATATTTAATACAGAGAGTTTCTGAAAGTGTCAATATAACTTTAAATGTTTTCATTAAATACCCAGAATTAAACAACAACAACAAAAAATGTATTTTTTTTTCATGTTTGGAACAAAAAAAATTGAAACAATCATTGTGTTCAATAATTTTGCAAAAAAAACAAAAAACAAAAAACATTTTTAGTGTTCAAGGTAGACTTGGAGAAAGAGAGGAGGAAAGGCAAAAAGAGACAGTAAGAACATGACAGGGAGAGAGGGAGAAAAGAATACCAACCTTTTTAAGAAATAGCAAAATAGAAGTCTGTGGTCTACCCATTGTAGGATTAAGTCGGCTACAAGGAATTCATAGAGTGGAAACTAGGTCATGCCAGGAATAAAATTTTAATTGAATGTTTTTGGCTTCTAGAAGGATAGCAACTTTTCTGTGTTGAAACTTTGCTACAATGTAGATTGTGCTTTATATTATTAGCTGATCATTAGAATTTTTATGAACATCGTGTCCTTGTTAAGCTATTTCTTTTCTTTCCAAAGACACAAAAAAGCTTTTAAAGTGCTCTGAGTTACTTGGCTTCCATGAGGAATGCAAATGGAGGAAAGTACCTCAAAATTATCACTTCTTTGTAAGATTCAAAGTTAATAGCAGAATACATTCCCTTCATCTACATGCACAGTCCTTCAAATAGACCTTGAACCTCAGGCAATCACACACTCACCAGTTCTGTTTCAACCTTTAAGTTCAAAATCTTCTTTAGTGGTAACAATGGCAAAGCTGCCATAGCTTTTCCTGCTCATGCCCTCACAGCTCTTTTCACTATAATTCTGGTGGCCTTTTCGTAATCATCTAGCCAAAAATTCAATTGGTTAACACTTTAAAAATAATTCTAGTTTGAAATCTGGATTCATATAAAAATGCATTACAGAATATACTGGAATGCTATTACATAATGTATGAATGCTTCATAAGCTTACTAATTTGATATGTTATGAAATCTAAACCCAACTTGCAAGAAAAAAAAAACAAATTATATAAATAAACATTATGTATGCAGACTCATTTTAAAATTAAAGGTTTAAGATATGGACCTTGTGTTGACTTAAAATATTCTTAGGTGAAAACCCATACCATGTGATTTTATTCAGGACATTCATTTCATCAGAAATCCAGGAGCAATGCTCATTTTGCCAGTGAGAGCACAGAATCAAAATGACTCAGATATATATTGCTTTTGGAAGGAGACTTTAAGACAAAAACATCTCTCACATTTGCATATGTGTCAACTTGGGAAATCACTGCCTCTTAACAGATTTAAATAGTTTTTTGTGGCAGACAGATGTGGAAAGTAATATTTCAGGCATAAGTTTTCACTGTCCTTTAGCAGCACAAGGTACTGAGCTATGCACAGAGCATGGATGTGATACAGAATAGAAGCCACAAAGAAACGAGGAATCACCAGCTTAGGTCATTAAATCCTCAGAGGCAGTTTTTATTTTTATTTTTTAATTCTTAATGCCAAATGTTGGCACGAGCCACAGAATGACCTTCAGCTCTAAAAGGCTGATTTGGTAAAATGATGGGTTAACTGAGGAAATGTCTAATTCCTCTAAGCCTAACACCCTCTATAACCATATGATCCTGCTCTGAAAAGGCTAGGTCCTTGACTGGGTAAAATAACTTAATTTTCTCTAATTAAGCTTGACTTTTGTTAAAAGAACAACACGTCAATGAAGGGATTTAGATTCTGATGCAATTCCACTCTTGGATATATATCCAGAAAAAATGAAAACATTAATTCAAAAAGATATATGCACCCCAATGTTTACAGCAGCACTACTGATAATGGCCAAGATAAAGAAGCAACCCAAGGGTCCATCAACCAATGAATGCGTAAAGATGATGTACAACGGAATAGTATTCAGCCATAAAAAGAATGGAATTCTGCCATTTGTAGCAACGTAGAACACACCTAAAGAAGATTATGCTTAGTAAACTAAGACAAAGACAAATACCATATGGTATCATTTACATGTGGAATTTAAATGATAATACAAATAAATATATCTAGAAAAATAGAAACAAACTCTCAGATAGAGGAAATCAACTAGTGGTTACCAGCGGGGAGAGGAAGGTGGGAGGAGCACATCAGGGGTATGGGATTAAGAGATAAAAACTACTGTGCATAAAATAGATTAAACAAAGATATATTGGATAGCACAGGGAATTATAGACATTATCTTATAATAACTTTTAATGGAGTATAAACTATAAACATACTAAATCACTATGTTATATACCTGAAACTCATATAATATTGTAAATCAACCATATTTCCATAAAAATTCAATTAAACTGGATATCTAAAAATTTACTTCTAAAGTATTCAACTCAGAACCTAAGATAATTCTATCTTATCAATATTGTTGTTATAATTGCTTATTACTGACACTACTATCATTTTACTTTTATAATTATTAGTAGTACTACCTCTATTACTATGACCATTACTATCTTTACCACAACCACTCCTTGCCTGGGCCTTCTGTAACAACCCCCTCACTAATTTTACTGGTTCTGCTCTTGCACTTTTATCATTAAAGTGCCTTCATCACTTTTATCATCCATTCTCCATACTGCAACCAGATTGAGCTTTCAAACGTGTGGATGAGATCATATCACATCTCTGCTTAAAGTCCATCAGTCCATCGCTCAAGGTAATACACACGACTAATCCTGTTAGATATAAATAAGCTCGCCCTTGTTTGCCAATTTCATACCACACTAGTGTAGAGGAAGGCACTGCCCACTGGCCCTCAAGGGTCTCAATCTTACTGAACTCATTTGCACCCTAGAGGCTTTGCATCTACCATTCCCACAGCTTGGAATTCTCAGGCTCCAGCCTCTGTGGGGAGCTTCCTTCCACTTCTGTCATCTCCACTGTTCTACTGACACTCCCAATGGAGTGCCTTCCTAAATGCTGCGCTGTCCTCTTGCTCTATAGCATATCAGCTTATCTTTTTATTGCCTTTGGTATAACTTGCAATTTTTCTGTTTAACTCTTCGCTTTCTAAAATATAAGCCACATGACAGTAGGAATCCTGTTTCCACATAAAATAGTGCTTGATCCATTGTAAGTACTCAATAAAAATAGTCTGAACAAATGAATGGAGGAATAAATAATTACTAATGGGGGCTTATATTTACTAATCATTTTCTATGAACTAATATGCTGTGATTACATTATTAAAATTAGTCTGCAGTGTCAGCCTATAAGGGAAAGAAGTGTTAATTATCTCAATTTTATAGCCTATAACATATGCAAGGCTTAGGGAGGAAGACAAAAGGAGATACAGACACTTCAAGTTCAAATACTCAAAAGTTATAAACCAAGCTAATAAACTGTTACATAAAATACATTCTCTCTTATCTTGGCAATACCATCATAGGAACATTTAACATGAGGCTTGAATTCTTGAATTTCTCAGATTCTACACAGGGACATAGAAGCATGGGAAAAGATCATTCTGGACCCCCACCCTGGAACCTACCTCTCTTATCCCCTACTCTAGCTACATCCCACACTGCAAGGACATCAAGTGCACAGTCTGTGGACATCCCAGCTCCTGTGTCTAAGTTCAGTCCCTGCCCCATCACACTTCTCTCCCTGGAGGACACTGTTCCTGCGGTCCATCCATGGAAAGACAGGTGAGGAGAGAAGCCTGTGAAGGATCCGAAAGTGGGTATGAGGTCATCTGTACAAAATGCCCCAGGAATCCAAAAGCCTCTTCTATAAGTAGAGATACAGGCTCCAGGTAATCATATCCCCCAAGCACGAAAAATTCTTCTTATGAAGAAAGGTGTGGTCAGAGCAAGGCCAGGGCAGAGCTTTCTAAAGCAGGGACCCCTTTCACCAGGGTCTAAAAATAAAACTAAGACTCAAAGTTTGAGCCTTAAGAGATTGAGTGGCAGTCTGATTTCTAATCCAGCCATTCTGATTCCAATATTCATGTTTTAACTACTCTAATTACCTTTTCACATCATAGGAAACATAGCAAATGATAATGTCTGTAATGCATACTGAAAGAAATCATTCAAGGCAACCTAAGCCTTGTCATGCTGCTTTGAATGCTAAGAGGATCAATGTTTAGACATATCAAAAATCATTTGAGGGAAATCAGTGCCCTGAACACTAGACAGTTGAGCCCTGTGCTTTACTTTTCACTGTAAATGCCATGAAATTATAAAGGTGACATAAAAATGTAAGCCAGACTATGTGAAAAAAAGGTAATTTCATTCCTTTTAAATTTTGAAAGGTAACTTCAAAAATTTTCATTTTTGCTTTGTACCAAATACTCTGCTAAGTGCTTATGGAAGGGAAGTAAGAACGGCTACAAAGGTAAATAAGATACGGTCACCAGCTTCAAAAGATGTGACATGTGTTGGGGAAAATGCAAATGAACCACTGGATACAATAAAGTAGGGTAAGTTAAGAAATTTGATAGCACAATAAAAAGGTTATAAATACAAGGAATATTGGGGTTAATTCTCAATGAAGGATCAGGAGAAGGATTTTATGAAAATTCAGCTGGCATCTGAATGGATCTTGAAAGATAAGTAGAATTTTATTAGTTCAGGTTTGGTGGGAGGACTTTCTAGGTTGGTAGAATAGCATGAACAGAAGCTGGCAATCATAGTTATTGGTACATCAACAAGTCCAAGGTGGGTAGAATGAAGACTATTCTGAGAGAAGAGGTTGGAAAGGTAGTTTTGTGTTAGATTAAGGAAGACAATGAATGAAATGTGAAGATGCCTGAATTTTACTCTTTAGACCACAGGGAGGAACTGATGACTCTTGAGGCAAAGAGTAACACAATTTTAACTGTTTTAAGAACAGAGCTGAAGAATTCATAAGAAGAATAACTTAGTAGTGCTAAGGATGGGCAGGTGAGGTAAGCTTTAAATAGGGCAGTAGTTGTGGAAATGCAAAGAACTGGATAGAAGATTTATGGAGAAGCTGAATAAACTCGAATGATTGATCACTTGCTAACAGGCTCCCAGAAGGGTCTGACAATGATTTGAAAGTGTCTATCCTGGGCAACCAGAAGGATAGTGGCTGAAGGCTCAGGAGACATGAATAAATCATATCAAATACATGGGGGTTGGAGTTTATACTGGAAAAGAGGAGGGCTCAACTGCCGCAGAGAGGGAAAGAATGAAAAAGATACTAACAGAAAAGTACTGGTAAGAGGATCTTGATAAAGAATGGTTTGTATTTTCTCAGTAAAGAAGAACCCAAGATCATCAATTGAGAAAGAAGAGATTAGAGTATGGTTGGGGTTTTAAATAATTTTAAAAAATTTAAGTTGTGAAGTCTGAATGAGGCTTTGGGAAATGGATTGTGGAATAATATGGATCCTTATCTGGTTGCCTAATATACCCTTTACTTGATCCACTGATGGAAGGAAAACAATTCAATAGAATTTCTAATACTATAATGATTTTCTAAGAATACTTTATGCTCCCCTCCAGAGTTAGTAGATTTTTGAATGATATTTTTATTTTCAAATTATTTATATTTTAGTAGTTCCCGTGGTGGCTCAGCGGTTAACGAATCTGACTAGGAACCATGAGGTTGTGGGCTTGATCCCTGGCCTTGCTCAGTGGGTTAAGGATCCAGTCTTGCCATGAGCTGTGGTGTAGATTGCAGACACGGCTCGGATCTGGTGTTGCTGTGGCTCTGGCCAAGGTGGGCAGCTACAGCTCTGATTAGACCCCTAGCCTGGGAACCTCCATATGCTATGGGTACGGACCTAGAAAAGGCAAAAAAAAAAGTATTTATATTTTACAAAACAATTAGAAAAAAGCCACATTTGTCAAGTCTTTGTCAAGTCTGCAAACAAGACTGCTAATACTTGGATTTGTGAATGGATGAAATCAATGAAAATGAGAGTTGAACAACAACAGAGAATTGTATACAAACTAAATAAAATTACTTATAAGTGCTTCCCCTTTACACTTTTTAGGACATGATTCTGGAAAATGAGATGTTTCACCAAGGCTTTCAGTCTTGGTTATAATAGAAAAAGGACTGAGATTTTCATCTAAAAGGAAAAAAAGAAAAGTAAACAATGGCTTTAGCAAAAAGCACCCAGAATTGAATTGGCCCTATTTAATAGCCAGTTATACAAATAACTGGTTTCACAAAATTAACTGACATTCGCCTACAATATTATCAACCTACTTTTAGGGTGTGAATAATAATGGGATTTATTTTGTCACCCCGAAAGTGGCCTCTATAAATTCACACAGTTCTAATTCATTTACCCTAATATCAGGAAAATTTAGTTTTAAGACACTTTAATTAGTGCTCTCTCTGTACTTGGTAGTTACTACCATTTTAGCCTCTTCAGGTTTTATTTGCAACCTATAATTCTAATGAAGTGCAAAACAAAGATAGATCACCAAAAGGTTACCTCTCAGGATACTTAATAAAGATGGAAAAATAGAAACTCTATTTCATCTTTTCCTCTTTAGGCCGCACAGCATATGGAGGTTCCCAGGATGGGGTGGAATAAGAGCTATAGCCACTGGCCTATGCCAGATCTGAGCCATATTTGTGACCCATACCACAGCTCACGGCAAAGTGGGATCCTTAAACCAGTGAGTGAGGTCAGTGATTGAACCTGCATCCTCATGGATACTAGTCAGATTCATTTCCACTGAGCCACAACAGTAACTCCAGAAACTTTATTTTAAATGCTGGACTATTGAACTACTAGATTCAAGGAACATAGCCTACTGAGCTCCAAAAATCTAAAGTTATTTCAGCCAGAGAAAACAGTGGCAGCAGGAAGAAATAATGGTGACACCTAAGAGGAAGAGTCAATATCAATTGTCGACTCATTGCGTGTGGGGGTCAAAGGCAAGTCCAAAGTATCTTGGAGGTGACTTGGAGAAGGACTGGGACAGCAAGGCTCAAGCAGTCAGGAGAGAAAAGAATCAGAAACACTGGTGGAATGAATAGGAGGAGGAAGGGAGGAGAGGTATTCCATACTCACAAAATGAGAGGTAAGGAAGAGAGACTCAGTGATGACAAAAGGAAGATCAGTTGATGGGATTCCTCTGAACTGACCTTGATTTTCTCAGGGGCACAAGGTAATCAGCCTAGTGACAGGGAATAGCTGCTGTGGGAAATGGGCTAGTGGAATACAGGACAGAGTCCTGTCTTTAGCCTGGTCCTTACTGATGGTCTAGAATTACCATTCCTTGCAGAAATAGGAAATCCAACATTTATGAACCAGGGTTTAAAACAAGCAGGCCCAGAATTCCAACTCTTCATTTAAACAAGTACTCTATTTTGTTTTATTTTGTCTTTTTAGGGTCACACCCACAGCATATGGAGGTTCCCAAGCTAGGGGTCTAATCAGAGCTGTAGCTGATACAACCACAACAACACAGGATCCGAGCCACATCTGTGACCTATACCACAGCTCATGGCAATGCCAGATCCTTAACCCACTGAGCAAGGCCAGGGATCAAACCCCCAATCTCATGGTTCCTAGTTGGATGCATTTCCACTGCACCATGACAGGAACTCCATTAACAAGTACTCTATTTCAGTAGCTAGAGTGAAGGATTTAAAATAGGTATAATAATGAAATATTTGAGGGAACAGAAAGGAAACCAGCTTTTCCTTGACAGCACAATCTCAAAGGCTAATGGATCATCATTCCTAACGTGTCTACAATCTAAGAACTTTAAAACTACTGAGATTTTGAGCAAACTCTCCCTCAATTCATCTCTCTCAGAGCTGAATTTATTCAAGTGCTCCCACACTTCTAACAACTGAAAGAAAGGTGGGGCACCAGAAATGATCATTTGTCTGCCCTAAGCCCATCCACCCTTCTTGGTTGTTTTTCATTGGAAAATTCTCCCTCTACCATGTAATTCATGGGTGAACTGAACAGTCTGAGCAATCATGGAAAACCAATTCCAGTGCCGTGGATTGGTTGAGAAAGGAGTGTGCCTACAACCAATTCTGGCCAACAAGACCTGAATGAGTTGAATGCAGGGCCTCTGGGTATAGTCATATGTTATTTTTTTCTTCCTCTGGACATTCTGGTGTTGAATATGATTTTGGAAATATGTAATCATTTAGTAATCAGGAGAGGACAAGCCAAAAGACAAAGCTGACAGGCTGGGGATGGTAGAAGGGAAAGGCAAAAAAGTTATCTGTCATGGTCTGTGTTATCCAACCCTAGAGACATCACATCTTGGTCCACTTTTTTTTTTATAAGAGGTAATAATGCATTTCTCTTATATCTTACTTTGAGCTTTTGTTGGTTTGTTGTTACTTGGAATAAATCCCCTTTAACTGATTTAAGGGGGAGCACATGAGAGAAAAAGCTCCTATTCTTAGGTGATTACCAATGTATCTCATTTTCTAATTGATTCTCCCATTCAGCAAAGGCACTTTAAACAGAGCCCTGGTATGAGTTATACATATGTCCAATTATTGTTATATTTTTACATAGATCCCTATGGTTGTCAACTTCCCTGAATACCAGCCTTCTGGAAGAGCCCTCAAGATCGTAAATATAAGTTCTGGAGTTCCCGTAGTGGCACAGTGGTTAATCAATCTGACTAGGAACCATGAGGTTGCAGGTTCGATCCCTGACCTTGCTCAGTGGGTTAAGGATCCGGCGTTGCCGTGAGCTGTGGTGTAGGTTGCAGACGCGGCTCGGATCCAGCGTTGCTGTGGCTCTGGCGTAGGCCGGTGGCTATAGCTCCGATTGGACCCCCTAGCTTGGGAATCTCCATATGCCGCAGGAAGGGGCCCTAGAAAAGGAAAAAAGACAAAGAAAAAAAAAAAAAGATTGTAAATGTAAGTTCTGTAAATTGTGGAAAGAAGAGAGACTATACTACAAAGTACAAAGAAAAGCCATTTGAGGTACACAGATACAAATCTTCAAGAAGAAGAATATAAAAACAGATTTATTTCAAAGCAGATCATATCTAATGAGCTTTAAGATGTCTATGACTTGCTTTTAAACAGTAGCAATGAAAACAGTGTTTCAAGTGGAATATACTCTGACTTAAAAAGAGCATTTCCAAAACTTGATCATTTTATTTGTAAACTGCTAGTTAATAGCCAAACTTACCTGGAACATTTTTAAATGCTCTGAAAGGATGATCATTGAATGTATGATCCCCTAAAGCTTCATTTTATAAAATGTCAACCAAAATTCTTATTATAAGGCCAAATCAAATAAGTTAATGAGGACATATTTGCAGAGGAAAAATTACCAACCCTTAAAACTATATGTACATTTTTTAAAGCTTCATTTGCCTGCAAATATGATAAAATCATAGTTGAAAATATATTAGAATTCTGATGTGGTTGTACATTTTTACCGTAAATATTAAAAAAAGAATCAGGATTTTTTTAATCACCAAAGGAGGTGTACACGGTCTATATTTTCCTATGAATAGTAGAGCTTAAGCTCCCTATATGGAATCATACTATTATAGTCTAGTAACATGATGCTATTGTGTAAGCCAACCAAAAAGCTTTAAACAAAAGCATCACACACTCACACATTTTGTCCATTATAAATATATATATTTGTGTGTGATTTTTCTCATAAAATTTAAAGTCTCCTATGCAGCTTTCTGTTGCCTTTAAAAGAAGAAAAAAAAAAAGTCTTCCTTAAAGTACAGTTTAAACAAATAGAATGGAAAATTTTCGCAATGACTATACTTTAAACAAATGTCCTAAAGAACGTCTCTTAGGGAAACTTCTGCATGCCTGGTATTGCAGGGGTGAGTCCATGTGATAAGGAAGAACTACAGGAGGAAAGCAATGCTAGCAGAGGACAAAAAAGCAATCAAGATGAGTGGGTCAAGAGTTCTTGAAAACAATGGAGAGATGCCATCAAGTGGCTGAAAAAAGAATTCTTTTTGGAGGAAAGTTTTCCCATACACTGCCATCTGGTGGCCAATATTTGGGAATCATTTTAGACTGACAAAATGATACAACATGAATATTGATCTTTCACATAGTCCATAATTTAAGGCTTGGTAACTCCCCACTGCCATTAAAAGAGTAAACCCCATTAACACTTCTTATGTATTTAGAATAATGACAAATTCATAAGGAATATTAATAATGGATTATCAGCCACAATTCTATGGAGGAGAGGCAATATGTTTAAAATTATTACATCTGGTTCAAAAAATGATATTTAAGAAATTTTTCGATAATAAATTCAAATTCATCAGATATTTGCATTTTCATGTATTTAACCTTGAAGATTACACACACACACACACACACACACACACACACACAAACACACGCGCGCGCGCGGATGCATGCCACATCTGTGGCATATTGAAGTTCCTGGGTCAGGGATGGAACCTATGCCACAGCAGCAACAATCAGCCACAGCAGTGACAATGCTGGATCCTTAAATCTCTGAGCCACGAGGGAATGCCATGAAGCTATATTTTTTTAAAAAACTGGCTCTTCAAATTTTTACTTTTCTTTCCCATGTCCACTGGCAGCCTAATGGTAGCATCATAGGTTACTGCTATTGCTTTTGTTTTACTCGTTTGCTCTTTACCTAAACTAAACCTATAGATTAATTCATTCATTTCCATCTTTAAAAAAATATTTCTTGACAATCTTCATTGAACTTGGCACTGATCTAGGCATTGGTTATACAATGGTAAGCAAAAGAGATTTACCCTGCACTGCAGAAGCTTAAATGCAATCTTGTATACATGACAAACACTTGAAGAGATATATTTGTTCACTGCTTCAAAATACACGTTTTGAGTATACACTATGCCTTATGTTGCTTAGGGATCTATTAGTGAACAAAATAGATAAGGATTCCTCCTTTCAAAGAGTGCTTTCAAGTGTAAAGAAGCAAGTGAACAAATGGTGTAAATAGAGATCCTTTCTAGGAATTGACATTTTATCTGTGATGGAAAACATGAGAAGGAGCCAGCACAGAGAAATACAAGAGCCAAGAGCAGAGAGAACAGAACCACAGGTGCATATGTCAAGTCCTAAGATGGGGAAAAGGGAAAATAAATGGAAGGAAGAATGAATGAAAGAAGAAAGGGTATTCTTACATTTTTATACAAAGTTTCCCTTTACTCTTTTGTTCATTGGGAAAAATGAATTTGAAAACAATCTACTAAAACCCTATCACAGCTTTCTACACCTTCATTAATCCTAGAGCATGACACTTTTTTTCCTTTTTCAGCTGCACCTCTGTCACAATGACTCCCCATGTCAATAGTGCTGTAAAAGTCACTGGCTAGGAACAACTTCTTCCAGCATAAAACTGTGCAATATTTATTGGGAGCAGGTTTTAGTAACTAAAATTAATGACTTCCCTGCATCCACCGGGCTAAAAGGAGCCTTATATCCCCAGGGAATGTATCTAACACAGGAGAAACAGCTCTGAAATAACCCGAAGATACCTTCATTACAGAACTTCCCTGAGTCCTTCACTCGAACTTGGTTCTGTATCCTGGGACCTCAGGTAGCACCATGGACTCGCTCTACAGAATTACACTGGAATATAATGATTTACTTCATATATCTGTCTTCCTTACTACAGTGTAAGTCCAGAAGGGCAATTTATTTATTTTTGTATCCCCAGGATCCTATTCATTAAGAGATGTTCAACATACGTGTGATGAATAAAGAAAAAGGAATCTTAGCACTAATTGTAAATTTTCTGATTCAAAGGAAAGTTTTTACTTCATAGTAAGCAGGAAACCATGCATTGCACTTCAGATCAATCATTTTCAACCTGGGGCAATTTTGACCTCCAGGGGATGTCTGCCAATATCAGGAGATATTTTCAGTTGTCACAAATGGGAGGGGGGTTGTGTTAGTCTCATCTCATTGGCAGAGGACAAAAATGTTGCTAAACATTACGCAAAATATAGAACAGCCACCTATAACGAATCATTACATAGTCCAAAATGTCAATAGCAATGAGATTAAGCACCTCCTTCAGGTCATGATTTCAATTACTTTTCACACATAATAAAATGAAATAGCAGCCCCCAAATTTATCCTACTAGGGGATGCTTTGGTTTTATCCAAAATTCTATGATCAGCCAAAATAGTATTTTTAAGATGTTGAACACAAAAGCACTTCAGCATTCTGGACTTGCATATCCTTAGATATTTGCAAAAGCTTTATGTGTCAATGATGCTAAAGTAAAACACAAAATGCAAACTAAACTTGAAAATTCCCTGAGCAGACCAAACCATTTCAGCCACGTAAGCAAAACTAAATCATAAACAAAAATTGTTTTATTTTGTTTTGCCTTTTTGTCTTTTTAGTGCCACACCCACCGGCATATGGAGGTTCCCAGGCTTGGGGTCCAACCGGAGCTATAGCCACTAGCCTACGCCACAGCTGCAGCAACGTGGGATCTGAGCCATATCTGCGACCAACACCACAGCTCATGGCAATGCCAGATCCTTAATTCACCAAGCGAGGCCAGGGATCAAACCTGTGTCCTCATGGATGCTGTTCAGGTTCATTAACCACTGAGCCATGATGGGAACTCCTGTAAGCACAATTTATTTTTATAAATCCTTCTGACAATCATAAAAGAAATTAAAGTCATCTCAAAAGTGTAAGATAATTACTTTTATAAACAATTTCCTTCCTTTTGGAAACCCTCCTCATTGTAAACAGTAAATAACTTCCTCATTTTCACTTTACAAGCCATCCTATAAGCTTCACATCAGTTTGGGATGTGAGAGCTCCCAGTTCCTGAACTCTGCCTATGTGTGCAATAAATTCGTAGAAAAAAAACTCTTTTACTGATCTGGTTTTAATTTTTACTGACAATGGTAGGATCAAATCTCATGCAGCCTCTAAACAGTCGAGGAGGTTAGAGCAAGGAGAAAAGATGAACTATCCTTCCTTACCTCTCCTTCAGATAAGGTCTGGTGAAGTTTCCCAAACAGCAAAAGAAAGCTTTTTGACAGCCTGTGTGTTGAAGTATGCTGATTTCTGCAGCCCAACTGAGTTCACAAAAGGATGACATCAGGTCCTTACCAGACCACTCATCCACTGCTGGGCCTGCTCTAAGCAAATATGACAAGCAGCCACTGTGACCATCTCCTTTCATGTCTGCCTTCCCACTGCTTCATCTCTAAGCCATCTTGCTTCCATCAATAGTCATGTTTTCTGTAAACAGTAACATGTTAACTAATTTTTTAAATGCTTAATTTAAAGAAAACGCTAGGTGATTAGTCAATAATGTGTGGTCTCCTATACCAGGAAACAACAATGAATGGAAATTAAAGAAGAATGCTTTAGATCATCTTGCAAAACTTTGACAAGATGGTGATCCACCATCACACCAGTAGGTTGGCCAAACATTCACCTCCCTTGCCCCAGTTTACCAACACCACTCATCTCCTCCTCAGTCATTCCTTGATAGGCTCTCCATGTATCTCTGCTAAAACAACCTACCGTAAAACCTCCATTAGTGTAAAAACTAGCCAAAAGACACATGCTTGACACAAACGAAAGGTAAAAAGAGACAGAAGTTTGACAGTATTATTTTGCCTAATCTTAAAGTCTACTTTGCTTTTTTCCTCTAGTCTTGAGCTGTAATTTTTCATAAAACATGAGCAAAAACATACCTTTGCAACCTATAAAATGTAAGGTTTTGGTTGTCGTGACCCTGGGAAAGTCTTTTATCCTGTTCTAGCATCACTTTCTTATGTGTAATCGTATGGGTCCTATATGCCCCTTTTAATTATAAAAACTCTAATGTTTTTCTTCTGAGTAAATTAATTCTCTGAATATCCCTTCTCCTGAGACAGAGCCGACTCTGCTGTTTGCTTCTTATAGACAGCTGTTGCCACAATTATCTGTTTTCACAAATGAAAAATCTACAGCCAACAAAGAACAAGTGGTTAAATCTAAAGGGGAGGGGGGACCTATTTGTTTTTCCTTTGATCTCCTGCCAAGATCTGAGATGTGACATATTCAATCATGAGTTCATGCCTGAGAAGGCCATTCTGTCTTTTTCTCTTTTATTCAGACATGGTGACCAGGAAAGCAGAAAAGAAGATAAGTAACCTTCAGAGTTACAAATGCTCACCATTTGATTTGTGAACATCGTTTGTAGTAGACAGTGGCATTGGAATTCAGATACTGTTTCCGCTGACAATGTTTTCATGTCTGAAGTTGCTGTGCGCTAAATAGCAAACACAGTTTTGCCTCTGTGATTTCATTATAGTGCCTCAATTACACTGCATCTCTCCTCTCTAGTAATAAGGTGTCCATTTACCTCTACAAAAACGTGATTCCTTTTCTCACTGAGCACCAGCTACGTGCCATGTGCCAGGACATGGCACAAAGGGCACTGACCATTAGGAACCCCTAGTCTGCCACAGAAAGGGGACGATACACAATGTTTTCTTCTTAATAGATGTGATTAGAACTACAAGAGACTTAAGTACCAGGGAGTATGGAGGACAAAGAGATCGACTGCTTGGGTCAGTCCAGGAATATTTTACAAAGTAGAGGTTATTTGTAACTCATCCTTCATCTTGAAGGAAGGAGAGTTCACCAAGCAGATAAGATGAGAGGAAACACTCCAAGCAGAGAGAGAGCAGTTCAGGCAAGGCATAACAATGTATGGGACCCTGGGCCTAGATACAGTCTGACAAGGTCAGAACAGAAGGTGAGTGTGTGAGAGAGGATGCAGGGAGTGGGTCTATAGTGATAGCGAGAGGCTGACCACACAGGCTCTTGTAAGTTACATTGAGAAATTTGTCTCTCATCATACAGGTTAATGTGAATTGGAGTGGCAAGTAAAATGGTATTTCACAAAGTGCATTCTGCAGAACACTAGTCCTCTCTGCAGTCAAAAAAAAAATATATATATATATATATATGTTTTTGGTCAATAAAGTTTAGGAAAAATTATATATTAAAGACCCATGTGAATAACCATAATGCATAAATCCTGAACACTGTGGTAATTCTTACAACGATAAATCTTACAATGTTTAACATGATTTAACCCAGAATTTCCCCAAACATAACATCTTCAACAACCTGCAGAATGAGTGTTTGTAGAGCAATATGGGAAAGGTCTAGCACTATGATTAGATTTGCATTTTAGAAGAGTTGCTCAGGTCATCTTTGAAAGTAATAAGTACTAGAGAGAGAAACACATAGGAAAGTGCTGTAATAATACAGATGAAGATGATGAGTTCTTAATAGGATAACAAAAGAGACAGGCTCTTAGTTAAAGGACATTTAACGAAGAGACTTTTGAGAACATGGTAGCTGACTGGATGGAAGGTGGGTACTGTGTAAGGAAGGGCGAGGAGGAGATGGACCCCGTGTTGTCAAACAGGGTAACTTGGTAGATGGTGGGGTCATCTGACAATAGAGGGAAATAAGAAGAAGAGCAAGTTGGGAGCAAAATAATGATCTCGTGCTGATGTGAAAACCTTTATGCCATGAGCTCAATGGCTAATCAATAAAATCATGTGATAATGATGACTAAAATATTCATATGAAATACTTTGCTTTATGATAATAAAGGTATGAGTCTGATTAAACTATTTGAGACATTTTTACATATTTGCATGTACAAACTTATCTAAATGGAATTGATTTACACCAAGAGAAAGTGAGTATTTGTAGCAATCCTCAGGAAAATACTTTCACAAAACCTGAAATCACAAATGAATGCATCTTTGTATTAAGTCTGCACTTCAATGCTGGCTGATTTTTAAAGCTGAGATAAGCAGAGTGCTTGTGAGTTTTTTGACAATGTCATTTGACCATCAATACTCCTCCATTCTAAGCTAGTATCCTGGTAACTCAGTGAACTGCTTTAATTTTCATCCAGAGGTCTGACGGCCTCACTTCTGAAAATGAAGAGAGACTTTTTAATAAGACATAAAATTGGGGGGAGGGTAAAAGGTTGTTATGTGTTAAACTGTTCTATAGGATGATTTTCTCATACTCATTCAATAAGTATTTACACCTCAAGAACACACATCTGAAGATTTTCACCATCTAAAAGCATCAGGATTTACATTTTCCAAGAATATTTTATTTTATTAACACCATTAATGGTTTTTCATCAAACCAAAAGTAGATGAATGGCTAAAATTACGGGAACAAAATAAAGCCATAATAGGGGGACTCTCCCCACACCCCCCATTGCCTGTGCTGGGAGCTATTTGCTTTCCTGTAATAAAGACTTTTGCTTGTTTGCTGCCTGTTTGTTCGAGAAGTTCATTCTTCAGCTCCATGAACAAGAACCTGGACCCAACTAACATCTTTCCAAACTAAAGCCCCCACAAATGGAAGCACTTCTTGAAGCATTCTTCATTCCTGGAAGAAGGACCACCAGAACCAGTCCTGGGGCCACTAAACACCAGCTTTGAGAAACAACGCTAGAGTGCCTCTACCCTGATCCTTGTGTGTAGCCCTGATCCTTATTCCACTCCCCAAACTCTAAAACCACCTCCTAACTCCTTCCAAAGGGGGCACAGTCATTAAGGCATTAGCCTTCTGTGGCCCCCTTTGCCTGGCAAAGCAATAAAGATATCTTTATCTCCTTTTAAAAAAATAAGGTAAATCACACGGTACTCACCAATGCACCAAGTGCTGCTCTGAAATATTTGCATGTATTGATTCATTCAATTCCTACCATAACAGCATCAAGTGGGCATTGTTATTAATCTTCCTTTATAGTTAGAGAAACTGAAATTAAGTAGGGTATCCAAGTTCAGGCAGCAAAGCTGGGACTTACCCAAGCAGCCTGGCTAAGAGTATGGGCTCTTGACCCACTGGACTCTCTTAACTGTACTTGTCCAGCAGTAACCTTTCAAGCAGGGGTCCCCACGGTCCCCATGAATTCTTTTTATTATAGGGAGTCCATCCATATAGGTTTTGCATCTATCCATCGTCTGGATTTTGTACACTGAGGAAAAGTTTCCTCTTATTCTTTATTTTCTCATTAAAAATAAATGACTTTCAAAAATTTTTTTAAATAAAATAAAAAGGAGTTCCCGTAGTGAATTAAGAATCTAACTAGTATCCATGAGAATGTGGGTTCAATTTCCGGCTTCACTCAGTGGGTTAAAGGATGCCATATTGTCTCAAGTTGCAGAATAGATCGTGAAGGCGGCACAGGTCTTGGCTCTGGTGTAGGCTGACTGCTGCAGCTCTGGTTCGACCCCCAGCCTGGGAATTTCCATATGCCGTAGGTACAGCCCTAAAAAGAAAAAAAAATCAATATTTTTTAAATAAGTGACTTTCGGGATGAAAAAATTTACCTAGTAGAACTTTCATTTTGAATTTCTATCCCTTGAAGTAATGTTTTTTATTTTTTAACTAATTATGTCAATACTTCTAAATACAGCAACATATTAAATTAAGATCTTAATGTGATTGCTGACTACTAGGTACTTGCTTTACATGCATCATCATATTTAAACATCTCAAAATCCACTGAGTATTTTAGATAAGCAATTTGAGATCCAAAGGGTCAAAGAAATTTTTCCTGGTATCAGAAAACTGCCCTCTTAAAAATTATAGACTAATGATAGTAGCAGCATCACTACTTACAACAGCCAAAACATGGAAGCAACCCAAGTGCCCATCAACAGATGACTGGCTTAAAAAGGTGTGATATATATACATTGTGTGCAAAATTACTCATTCATAAAAAGAATGAAATATTGCCACTTGCAGCATTATGGATGAACCTAGAGAATATTATGCTTCGTGAAATAAATCAGATAAAAAGACAAAGGGTCTATGATATCACTTATAAGTGGAATCTAAAAAATAATACAAATGGGTCTATACACAAAACAGAAATCCAGAGACATAGAAAATAAACTTATGGTTACCAAAGGGGAGAGGGAGGTGAGAAGGGACAAATTAGGAGAATGGGATTAACGGATATAAACTACTGCATATAAAATAAAAAATAGCAAGGATTTACTGTGTAGCACAGAGGATTATATCCCATATCTTTTAATAACCTGTAATGGAATATAATCAACAAAAAAATAAATCACTACGCTGTACACCAGAAACAAACACAATATTGTCAATAGATTATACTTCAATTTTCTAAAATTACACACTTCTTACTATTCTTACTATTTAGGGGATCGTGAATGGATTTGTAAACTTATTACCTGGTGATAATAATTATAGTTGGGTAACTGACTTCCTCAATTTTATTTTAAAACTACATTTCTAAGAACTTCAATGGTCTTAAGGAAAACTATTAAAAAAAAACCTAAAAAATCACTGTAACTCCATTTTCACATTGACTAGTGTCTTTTTTCCCTTCTTTCTAAAAATTATCTTGTTTTTACCTAAAATTATGCCCTAAGTGTTTTTATAATTATCATTTTTAATGGCAACATCTTATTTCACTTAGGTTTTTATTTCACTTAGTTGACATTATAACTTAAATTTTCTCCAAACATCTGGATTTAGTTTGTTCACAATTTAAAAATACTCTCAAAAAGTCACAGGAACCAAATCTATGCTTTTTTTCTTCTTTTGGGTTAGTTCTATGAAACTAAAATTTTTAAATGAGCAAGAGATGATGCAGTCAAAAGACTGCTTATTTTGCCTGAAATTTACTTCCAAGATCATGAGAAGGAAAAGTCTGGTGACTTTTTTGATTGGGCCTACCACAATCTACTTCATCTTTCACTTCTTTGATCCATAATTCTCATGATATTCATCACAGATGGAAGTGTCAATTAATATGTACATGCTTATGATAACACATTCCTTAGGCTAAGTGATCTTGTCTTATTTGCCTTCTTTATATTCTACAGCACTTAGCTTTCTGTATAGAGAAGATAAGCAAAGCTGCGTGTTAACTTTGGCATTGTGGTAAATCCAGAAACAAAGTGTCTGTGCATAAGCACAAGGGCCACAGAACCAGTCAAAGGAATATCCACCCCAAACCTCAAATAGGAAAGCCTTGCCCCTGTTCTAATTCAAACTAATCCTTAGGCCTCGTTCTAGCCCACACAATTCAGGCTATTACCTTTGATTCAATTGTTAAGATTCTGAAGTAGCAGAAGAAGGAAAAGGAAACAAAAGAACAAAGAAAAGGGTCAAGAGCTGAGGAAGAAAACTGTCTAGAGAGTGGAGAGGAGAACTCATATTCACAAAAGTGGGTTTGACCTCCCTGACCTTCTCTACTGCCTGCTATCTCCACATTAAGTGACTAAGGAAAATCCCCAAATCAGCATAGGGATAGTCCCCCTCTTAGAATGCAATAATAGATAAGGCTTCTAATACACGAGCCTATAGCAAGTATAGTTTCTATGTGAGCATTACATTTACTTATTCCATCCTTTCAAAATCCCTTTGAGATGAGAACTACTATTACCCACTTTACAGAAGAGGAAACTGAGGCTTGGAAAGTCTGGGTGACTTGTTCAAGACTGCCCTCGAACAGAGCTTGAGTAAGAACCCAGACACGTGTGCTTCAGAGCTGCACACGTATCTATCCCTCCTCTGCCTTTTCTTAAGCTTCATGTCTGCCTTCCTTTCTTCCCACATTACAAAAGCATTCCAGCTTCCAGCCTCTGTGTCCCAAAGCAGAAATTTCTATGTTAAGATGTACTTTGAAAATCCACTTAAGGCCAAATTAAAAAATTCTTAGAAGCATGTTGGTTACATGTGGGTGTTACCATTTTTCATTAATACAAGAGAAAAGAATGTTTAAATCTTTCCACAAGGTGTTTTAACAAAGAAATACACTTAATTTGGATGATAGCAAAGAAAGATATTTTTATAATATGCAACACCCACTCAGTTCTCTTAAATCTAAGTGTGGGATATTTATTATTTCAATATGAATTAAGGGAAAAAATGAATTAGAACTTTTCTGACACAAAGAAAAAGATATAAAGGTTAATAAAGCCATTCTCATACACCTTACAAAGTATCTTTTTAAAATATAAAAAAACTGCTTTGTAATTTAAAATTTTCTTTCAGCATAATGATACTGAGATGCCCTAAAGTAGTCAAATAGCCTGCCCTGCATTATCTTTCTGACATTAACTTCCACATGCAGCTCATTAAACTTGTTTTCCTCATATCCTTTAGAAGAGAGAATCACTTAGATAAGAAATGGAACTATAAACAAGTAAGACTGATTTTTTAAAAGCCTTCTGTGAAATGGGTGACATTTGGAGATGCATGGGTGAACATGTGTGCTAAATAGCTATTGCTTTATTGTCCCATCTGATAACATACACCAAGTTCAAGACACACTTGATCCCAGTTTCAATAAGTGTCTAATCCCTCCTCACTTACCTCATTTGTTTTCAAACATCTGTTTTTAAAAGACACTCAAGCCTCTTTTAATTGTTTTTACTCCTCCATGACATGTAGCCTAGGGCTATTCAAAAGTTTATTACAATTGTTCAAGAATCATGGACAAATCCCCTTGATATTAAAAAATAACATCTTTTGTACATTCACATTTTCTGTTCTAAGGTCCACTAGTTGCCTGGGTTCATTGGCTATTTACTGTTACAGTTCTTCCCTCACACTGTCCCCTCTCCTAACCAGTGGCTATTCTCTTTCTCACTTCTTTTGTCCCCATATTTAAATTCAAGTGACCCATTCAATTAAAATTCAAAACTGTCACAGCTTATCAATCGATGTCACCTGCTGACTTCTCTATGAAGATAAGTAATTTACCGTACCATTGAGCGTCAACCAACTTGCTGTGCTTGTCCCTCTCTGTCTATAGAAAGAGAACTGGTGTCTATCACCAGGGCCAATGTTATGCTGACATAGGGGCCCATCAGACTTCTCAAACCTAAGGACTCCACTGCACCCAAACACTGAATCCTAGGATATTTGCTATTTCCTGGCTATTTTTAAATTCCAGCTCACCCCTTTGTACTCCTCTGCACAATGCTACTGACCCGAAGCCTGTGTGGACCTTTGCCTCCATTTTATCCTGCTCCCAAAATTATGTGATTCTGAACACTGAAACCTGGGGAATAACTTATCCAAAGAAGTCAAAATAGAGTTGAGGGCTATGAACATGGGTTAACCTAGTGATTTTTACATCATGAAAGAATAAAAAAACATAGCCATCTGAACCTTGATGTTCCAGCAAGAAAGGACAAAATCATGTTTCAATAGATGACAGAAACAATGCTTCACTCTGCTTATAGTTTTTTCTGCTATTTCCTTTCTCTGCCTTTGTCCCTCCAGTAATTCCTTACAGGCATCCTCACCCTCCTTTTATCTCTGTCTTTTGCCCCTTTCCCAACTCTCTCCACAAGAAGCAGAATGAGCACAGAAGCATAAATAAAAAGTTTTAGTGTGTTGTTTTTATTAATGAACCATATTTTAATCCTTTGAAAATCATATCCTTCTTTCTCCCAAGAAAGAAGTCACATGAAGTGAGGAAAGTTAATTTTAATTCCACATAATTCAAACTTTGGAAAAAAAAAAGGCAAGAAAGTTCACCCTGACGGTCATTTATGGCAAATTCATTCATGGAGAGAGACTGAGGAGGTGTTCTACCCACTTGGAGCTTGATCTTTTCCTCATCCTGCCCCACTTGTCCTTCTCCCCATGTCCCATTCTCTTTGCTGACTATCTCACTCTGTAACTCTCGAATTTCATCTCTTTAGAAAAGCCTTCTAAGAACCCACACTAAAGTAACATCCTATCCACTATTATATGCTCTAACACCCCAGAATATTACTTTATAATATTTATCAAAAGTGTCCTAGACAAATTATTCAAGTAATCATGCCTGTCTTCCCTTCTAGACTGGAAGCACATGATAGCAAAGTGCGTCTGTCTCCTTCCTCACTACCTTCAACACCCAGCACAGAGGCTGCCTATAGGGAGAGCTCGGTAGATGATTGCTGAGGGAATAAACACACACACACAGGCACACGCACACGCACACACATGATAATTTTCCTAAGTATTCTATACTGCAGCTCCTTCTTGTCACTCCTCCAGGCCACAGAGAGATGTCAGGTCCCAGGGAGGTTCTTTGCTCAGTCTCTATTCATCATTTCTGCCATTCCTCTTAGAGCACCTAAAACTCCACAGCCAATACCCCACTTTAAATGCCAAGGCTTGCTCTTTCTGCGTGATTATTAATGAGATTTACTTTTTAGAATGCCCAGAGATGTGTGTGGCCATTTGTTTGCTGCCATATAATTGAACTTAGTGGACTTGACAGAAGATGGACTTGTATCATGTTTGCTAATATTCCCAGTGGGTGATAAATGATGAGAATCATCATCACATAAATAATATGAACCTCAGATCTTCCTGAGGTGCTGCCAAAGCTTCTAGGTTGCATAAGAAAAGACGGGAATTACTTTTCATCTCAGTGCATTTAGAAGACCTTGAGATCAGTCACCCTTAAGTCCTGAAGTTGTTTCTTTTCTTTTCTTTTCTTTTTTTTTTTGAAGTGGTTACAAGATTCTGATGAGCAAAGGAGACAGAGCATATTTGCTTGGAAACAGTGAAATATTTTGCATTGATTACTTTAAATGGTTTTGGGCAGACTGGTTAAGATAAATATTGATGAGCCTATGATATATCAAAGACTATGAATTGAGTTATATCATTATACAGTTATGATACTTAGAACTACATGGTCTTTGCAGAGGCCTCAATGTCCTAGCATGGGTTTATGGTGGGAAGTGGAGATAGATCTGTTTACAGGGATCAGAGAAAGCTTCTCAGGGAATGTTATATTTGTATTGAACACTGAAAGAGAAGTATAAATTCATGAGAGAAGTAAGGTTAGAGTACATTTCAGGCAGAGCAATCACATGAAAAAAAAGGACTGAAAATAGCAGAATACATAGTATACTTACTAGTCACTACCAGCAGAGGAGTTAGGTGTGGGGTGTGGGCGCAGTGGGAGAGTGAATCAAGAGACGGATTTTCAGCTCTACAGCACAGCTATATTTCAACTCTTAGAAATATTTGAGTAATAAAGACACACAAAGTTTAGTAGACTCATATTCAAGGAGCTGGTACATTATGTATAAGTCTCAACATGCAATTCAAATGTTCCTGTTCTAAAGTAAAAAGAAATGTAAGTAGTGATGAAATAAGAATGTCATACCAAACCATCAGAGCTGGAGCAAATGCTAATTTTGTGTACATGATTAGGATCAGAAACCAGAACATTTTTACATGCTACATTCCATTACTGCTAAAATGTTTTGAGGGGTATGGCAGGCAGTTAAGAGAAAAATTGAATACATTCCTCCTCCAAGTCAGTGAACCGTGACCAGAATCTCAGCACCTGCACAGAGCAACAGAGCAGAATAATCTCATTTAAAATAAAAGGCTGCATTTTCTCTGGAGGTTAGAACCACATTATAAAGGGCAAAACTCACCACTGGCCAGTGAGCTGAGAGGCTAGGGTGTGATGTCAAGAGAAGAAAGAGATATTCTTTTATGTCTGAAGTCAATTTTCTAAAAATGAGTTAAACCCTGCCTTTTAACAGCAGGGAAAGGAACTGGACAAACTAGAGTGAAGAACACTGTATCTGGCAAACAAAAGGGAGAAGCCGCAACTGCTTGAGCAAGAATTCAATTTGACCTTTGAAACTATTATACACAATACCTCAATAGGTATATTCCTGCTTGAAATTCCCTGTGGATTTTAGTTCCTATAAATGGTCAAGGTCAAAAGTAGAGCCTCTTTTTGATGATAGAATGGGAGCCAGGGCTGATTCAAAGAAGCTCACCATTTCACATTGAAATCCCTGGATCAATTCTATTCTATTACTCAACAGAGTAGACTAAATATTTGCACATCACATCTTTGATGAGTTTGACTATCAAAGGTCAAAGTCAAAAGTCTTAATCTAACTCATCCCCTTTAGTATTACAGTTTTTCAGGTCGAATTCTGTTTTTACAAGTGTACTTTTGTTCAACACATCATCATGACATTTTGTTACTCTTTTGCTTAAAACCTTTCAACAGTTTCTCCCTACACCAAGAGCACGTGTACAATTAAAGTTTTTAAGCTGTTAGATATGAGGTAATTTGTTACACAACATAAATAACTGTTATACCTTCTCTTCTAAATCTCATCTGACATATAATCCAAGATCCTACATGTTTTAAGACTGTCACATTTTATGAAAGTATTCATTTTCTTTCTCATACTGATCCATAGCTTCTAATCTTGCTCATTTTTATTTTGTTTGTTTTTCTCCCCATCACTGGAATGTAAGCTTCTTGAAGGCAGAAACTTTGCCTGATTTATCAATGTTTATGCCCAGATTTTAGTCATCTAGAGAAGATGCTCAACAGACCCCTGTGGAGAAAATAACTTTTCCCTTCTTTGAAAATTTCATTTTACTTTTTTTTTCTCTAAGGCATGTAAGAGGTGGTTAGTTGAATCCTCCTCCCACCCTATCTGGTGGCTCCCTAGCCTCAGATGTCATGCAAGAATAAGGAAGTATTTGTACCCAGTCAAGAGGACGAACGAGAGGGCTCAGCTGTTCCTTGGGCAAAACCGCATGTTCTGAACTAAAGAAAGGGTAAAATATCTGTTTATTTTATTTTGCATGATAACCACTATTTAGGGAAGATTTTAGAGCAGAAAATATGGAGATCTAGTAGACATGTACATGATGTAAAGCAGAGGATTTTGTTTTTAAGCAAGAACTAGTTGGGGAAAAGAGAGGACCAGAGTTAAGGTGGAAAGAGATGATTACCAGGGAAAAACAGGAAAACCTCAGACCATCTAAAAGATCTGCATAGGAGTTGTCCAAAGCAGTTTTAAACAGCCAAGGCAGGGAAAAACTGATCTATAACTAGCCACTTTCTGTGTTAAATAAGGCACGTATTTTTAAGACTTCACAAGCATATGGCAGGTATGGCATAAACAATTCCATGACCAAAAACAGGGGTAAAAGATCTACACACATCAACTGTGCATATACCTGAAAATAGCACATATTTTCAGGTGTTTTTATTCGCCCAAATTTTCAGTGGAGAAAGCTTGATCCATTTCTTGGCTTTCAGCATCTCTGGTTTAAGTCCTGCCATCTGTACAAAGTCAGTGCTGCAGAAAGTGTCTGTTTAATCAGAGGTCTCAAAAATGAAGCAATATTACACTCCTAGACACCCTCATATACTTGCAATGTATTTCTGTGTGTACATCTTTTCAATTTTGCTTCATTGGGAAATATATCGGCATTCATGTACCTACAGAAACACAAACCATTCAGTGCCTCAAATTCCAAAAATATTTTAAGGGGAAATAAAATACAGTTCTCCTAAATTTGGTATGGAGAATATTTTCCATGCAGTTAAGAGAAAAATTTGGTAGGGAGCAGAACGATTAAAGGTTTGAATAAATACATTAACCCTGTAATTTACAATAAGTGCTAGTAATAAAATGAGTGCAAGATGATAAATAGGAGTTTTCCTACCTAAAAACTCTAAATTGGCAAACAAGTGCCCTACATTCCAAATTCTTAAGCCTATTTTAGTTCCATAACTTAACTACTGAATTCCAAGAATCACAGTTGGACAGAATCTCACATCTTTTGACTTGTTTAAAATTTCTTCACCATGGATGCAACTTAGCACCAGCCTATCAGGGCCATGGAAAAAGGAAATGTAGCTCATTCTTACAGTCAGGACAGGGAAAGGAGTGCTTCGGAGAGACCAGGTTAAGTGGGGAACACAAGGTCTTCTCATGGGTCTGAAGAACAGTGTCTGGTCGGGGAAAAAACAAAAATAAAATGAAACCTAATGAGTAAATAAACGGATCACAAAGGGCTCCCAGAGAAGCCTGGTTTGATTTGGAAAATGGCTGGACTAGCGAACACACCTCTGCAGAGTGATCAACGTGAGTACCGCCCCACCTGCCCGAGACACAAAGTCCCAGACACACACAGGGGAGTCATTTTTCCACTCATTGAACAGTAACAGAAGCCGTCTCCTTCAATCAAAAGACATGAAAGAGATGAACAGGAGTGTGAGGGGAGGAGTAAAAGGATAAAGATCTATTCATTCTCTATCCTTGGGGGGCCAAATTAGTGGCTTGCATCCTTCATCTTATGAAGACGAGACCTGTACCACTCATCCCAGCCTTGTTTGGCCAGCTGGATCATCTGAGACATAATTTGAGGTAACTGAGAAATACCTTTTAATTCAAAACTTAGAAAGCTAAGAGTTGTGCCTCAAAGGAATCTTGGCAAATGAGCCCAGCAGGCAGTAAACTGAATGAGAGAGCATCCTATTCAAAAGGTGCTTGGGTACAGCAGAAAAGTGATTTTTCTCTCTTTTAAAATTTCAATGATAAAGACATCAAGAAAGTAGAAGCAGCATAGAGAAAAACTAACACTTCTAAAAGGTGATTACAATTTCATAGTTAGATTCTAACAAAAAAACATTTTAAGTTAAAAATACAGAATCTTGTACATTAATGTAAGGGGTATTTAAAAAATGAAAGTCTATTTGTTTTTGTTTGTTTGTTTGGGTCTGTGTATGTGTGTATGTTTTGCCTCTTTAGGGCTACACTCATGGCATATGGAGATTCCTAGGCTAGGGATTGAATCCAAGCTGTAGCCACTGGCCTACACCACAGCCACAGCAACACCAGATCTGAGCCACATCTTCAAACTACACCACAGCTCACGGCAACGCCAGATCCCTACCCACTGAACGAGGCCAAGGATCGAACCTGCATCCTCATGGGTACTACTCAGATTTGTTTCCACTGAGCCATGATGGGAACTCCTAAAGTCTATCTGGCAATAGAGTATACAAAGGCCAAATAAGCCAATAGGTACTAACCACTTTTCCTAGAAAAATACTAAGTATGTGTTTATGTACTTGAGAACCAGCTCATTTATTAATTTATTCATTTATCCAGTATTTATGTCATCACTAAGTATTTAGGGAACTTGGGAGATAGAAAGATGAAACAGACTCAGAATTTATAATCTCTGATGAACAGAATAAATGCATCTATGTGCACTAGACCAAGCTCACATGCCTGAATATAGTTTATTTCTCAGGTTGAATGCTGTAAAATTTGCCCATTTGCAATAGGAACAATATAAATTATTTATGAAGTTTCATATTATATATTTTATCATTTTATATGATCATCTATTTATTACCGTGTTATATTATTTATTCATAATTATGCTTAATGTATAAATGTATGCTCAGTATATGTTTCTAGTAAGGCAAATAGAGCCAGGATCTAAAACTTTACATTAAATCATAGTATAGAAGTTGGGATTTCCCACCATGGCTCAGCAGTTAATGAACCTGATTGGCATCCATGAGGACGCAGGTTCAATCCCTGGCCTCGCTCAGTGTGTTAAGGATCTGGTGTTGCCATAAGCTGTGGTGTAGGTCACAGATATGGCTCGGATATGGTATTGCTGTGGCGAGGGCTGGTGGCTACAGTTCCAATTAGACCCCTAGCCTGGGAACTTCCATATGCTGCCGGTGCAGCCCTAAAAAGACAAAAAGACCAAAAAAAAAAAAAAAGTTGTACTGAAGTATATTTAATTCCCTAACAGTAATTTTACATGACCAGAATCCTAAAGTTAGATGGGAAAATCAAAATTGGACTTATCTTATGTCCCCCACCAGAGATATGTTCAGTTCTAACTACACAGCTTTTCAACAGTGACCACTAGAGAAAAGGCATCATAACTGCACCATGGTACTGAAAACAAACAGACCAACAGATATTAGAAGAAAAGAAGGAGGGCCTTGCCACCTAACTTCTCATCACCAATCCTATTTTCGTCTTCTGTTTCCTTTACCTCTTATCACAGGAACAGGGACCATTTGCAAGCCAAGGGGATATTAATAAGTGATAATAGAAGTATTATTATGCTCTGCATTTTTCCCTGTTAATGCTATCATTCAGGAGGTCAGTAAAGTTATACATTATGTTTACAAAATTGAAAGGAAGACTTTATATAGTTCTAAGAACTTTACAATGTTTGCTATTAATATACCCCCTAAAGCGCCAATTAGGCATGCTGTGACCATAATGGGTTTGGAACTCTTGGGGGAGACAATGAATCTCTAGAAATGATTTCACATTTCATTTTTTTTAATGTTTGTGCCTGGAGCAAAGCCTGGCTTATTCTGCCCAAGAGACATGTCTGCACAATGAAACATGTTTTCTAGGCCAACCAATGTCCCAGTTATATACCCTACACACTGCTCGCCAAGAGTCTACTCCCTGAGTTATCCTGTGTGTCTCAATTCCAGTTCCTGACAATATATGTCACCTCTTATCTCTAAGATAAGATATTTAACTTATGTCTATGAATATAATTCATGCATTTCTTCATCTGTTACCAATGGTTTCTGTATAATGTTCATTTCCTTCTTCCCTTGAATTGTGAATAAACCATCTCCCCTGTCCATTATTCACTCAAGCTCCAGGCTGCTCCTAAAGCTCGGGCCACTTGCGCTGTGATGGGGTGTGTCAACCAGAGGTGCTCCTAGGTTTATAATGCCTTGACTTTGGCTTCCAAAATCCTCAAGTGGATTTCAGGAGGATAAATGTCTACTATAAAGAAAGTCTCCTTTATGTCAGGAACAGCAGTGAGAATTCTGTTTTTATTTTGGATGGAACAGGCTGGTTTTACCAAGTGAGACGTAAGAGTTTCTGACTTTTTAATAAAATGAAACAGCTCTGTAGTACAATTGTCCTGTTTTATTTCCATCACGTACACTTAGCTAGTAAAGTACTAGTGAAAGAGCGTACCTAGTCCCTCATACACTTATTGGCACAGTTAAATGGCACTGCAAGCACCTTGCCACCTCCCCTTCCTCCAGGAAATGCTGCAAAGACAGCTAATCTGTCAGTCACTGTGTTGCTCTCTAATAGGGAGAATTTTTTTTTTTTTTTTTAGGGCCACACCTACAGCATATGGAGGTTCTCAGTCTAGGAATAGAATCGGAGATGCAGCTGCAGGCCTATGCCACAGCCACAGCAATGAAGGATCCTCAACTCACTGAGCCAGGCCAAGCATTGAACACACATCCTCACAGATGCTAGTCAGGTCTGTAAGCTGCTGAGCTACAATGGGAACCCCTAATAGGGAGAACTTTTACAAAGGGATTCCTTAAGAAACTGTCCACTGAAAGAGCCAGAAAATGCTCAGATAATTTTTCTGCACTGGAATGTGTCACTTTCTACTTTTGTCTACAAACTTAGCTGTACAAGAAATATCATTTTACTTTTCTCTGATAGAAATTAATTTTTACTCTAAGGACCTAATATGTTTTGTAGCAGAAACCTCACTTTAAGTTGGCATCTTTTCCTTTGCCTCCAGTAATTTGTCTCAATTCTTAGGGGATTAAACAATTTTGAAACCTAATGCAAACAGGGAGAGCCCATATGATTCTCAGTGTTGAAATATAAAGTATCTCCTTGGGGTTTGCAAAAAAAGCAAAAGATGCCTGCTATCATCTCTTATATTTGCCCTTATTTTGAAGTTCCTAGCCAATACAATAAGACAAGGAAAAAATTAACCTGGAAAAGAAAAAAAAAAAAACTATCTTTATTCACCATGATATGATTACGGTTCTCGGCAATAAAAAAAAAAAAAGCTTACAAAAAATTACTGACGTTTAACACAATTAGCATGATTACCGGATATTAAATTAGTGCACAAAAATAATTTGAATTTCTCTTCACTGGCAATGAAATTTAGAAAATGCTAATTTTTTTAAAAATACACCATAGGGATTAGCATAAAAAAATCACATACAAAATCTCTATGATGAGATGTTAATATTTTATTGAAAGATATGACAGACTAATTTTAAAAGTAGATACTATATAGACAGACTGGAATATTCAATATTGCAAAAATGTTTTTTGAGCACAAATTGATTAATAAATTCAATTCTCTAGCCACAGCAATTAGACAAAAGAAATAAAAGGCATCCAAATAGGAAGAGAAGAGATAAAACTGTCACTGTATGCAGATGACATGATACTATACATAGAAAACCCTAAGGACTCAACCCCAAAACTACTTGAACTGATTCATAAATTCAGCAAAGTAGCAGGCTATAAGATTAACATTCAGAAGTCAGTTGCATTTCTGTATACCAGCAATGAAATATTAGAAAAGGAATACAAAAATATAATACCTTTTAAAATTGCACCTCACAAAATCTAATACCTCGGAATACACCTGACCAAGGAGGTAAAGGACCTATATGCCGAGAACTATGAAACCTTAATCAAAGAAATCAAAGAAGATGTAAAGAAATGGAAAGATATTCCATGTTCCTGGATTGGAAAAATCAATATTGTAAAAACGGCCATACTACCCAAAGCAATCTACAGATTCAATGCAATCCCTATCAAATTACCCAGGACATTTTTCACAGAACTAGAACAAACAATCCAAACATTTATATGGAACCACAAAAGACCCAGAATTGCCAAAGCAATCCTGACGAACAAAAACCAAGCAGGAGGCATAACTCTCCCAGACTTTAAGAAATACTACAAAGCCACAGTCATCAAAACAGTGTGGTACTGGTATCAAAACAGACGTACAGACCAATGGAACAGAATAGAGAACCCAGAAATAACCTCAGACACCTATGGTCAATTAATCTTTGACAAGGGAGGCAAGAACATAAAACGGGAAGAAGACAGTCTTTTCAGCATGTATTGCTGGGAAACCTGGACAGCTGCATGCAAAGCAATGAAATTAGAACACACCCTCACACCATGCACAAAAATAAACTCAAAATGGCTGAAAGACTTAAATATAAGAAAAGACACCATCAAACTCCTAGAAGAGAACATAGGCAAAACACTCTCTGACATCAACATCATGAATATTTTCTCAGGTCAGTCTCCCAAAGCAATCGAAATTAGAGCAACAATAAACCCATGGGACCTCATCAAACTGAAAAGCTTTTGCACAGCAAAAAAGAAACCAAAAAGACAACTTACAGAATGGGAGAAAATAGTTTCAAATGATGCAACTGACAAGGGCTTAATCTCTAGAATATAGAAACAACTTATACAACCCAACAGCAAAAAGCCAATCAATCAATGGAAAAAGGGGCAAAAGACCTGAATAGACATTTCTCCAAAGAAGATATACAGATGGCCAACAAACACATGAAAAAATGCTCAACATCCATGATTATAAGAGAAATGCAAATCAAAACTACTATGAAGTACCACCTCATACCAGTCAGCATGGCCGTCATCAATAAGTCCACAAATAACAAGTGCTGGAGGGGGTGTGAAGAAAAGGGAACCCTCCGGCATTGCTGGTGGGAATGCAAACTGGTACAACCACTACAGAGATCAGTATGGAGGTACCTTAGAAAACTATACATAGAACTATCATATGACCCAGCAATCCTACTCTTAGGCATACATCCGGACAAACTTTCTTTAAAAAAGACACATGCACCTGCATGTTCATTGAAGCACTATTCACAATAGCCAAGACATGGATACAACCCAAATGTCCATCAACAGACAGTTGGATTAGGAAGATACAGTATATATACATAAAGGAATACTACTCAGCCATAATAAAGAATGAAATAATACCATTTGCAGAAACATAGATGGAACTAGAGACTTTCATACTGATAGTCAGAAAAAGAAAGACAAATGCCATATGCTATCACTCATATCTGGAATCTAATATTAGGCACAAATGAACATTTCCACAGAAAAGAAAATCATGGACTTGGAGAATAGACTCATGGTTGCCAAGGGGGATGGGGAGGGAGTTGGGTGGGTGGGGAGCTTGGGGTTAATAGATAGAAACTATTGCCTTTGGAATGGATTAGCAATGAGATCCTGCTGTGTAGCACTGGGAACTATGTCTAGTCCCTTATGATGGAGCATGATAATGAGCAAAAATAGAATGTGTACATGTATGTGCAGCTGGGTCACCATGCTGTATGGTAGAAAAAAAATTGTATTGGGGAAATAACTATTAAAAAATAAAAATAATAATAATAAACAAAAAAAAAGAAAAATGGGTAAAAGGAATGAACAAGAATTCAAAATAGAGTAAGTGGTCCTAAATCATACTGAAAGATATTAACCTTTTCAGTCATCTAGGAAGTACAAATTAAAATCATGAAGATATACAATTCATGCACACAAGGCTAGGAAAAATGTAAATATCAGATAATACTAAGTGGTACCATGAATATATAGCAGAGGATTCTCATCCACTGAAACTAGGAATGGAAATGAATAAAACTATTTTGGAAAATCTTGTAGGAAGGTTGAACATGTTGACTAGCCTATGATTCAGAAAATTCATTACCAAGTGCTTATCCTGGGAAGAATCCTCACACATTTGCACTAAGAAATATATATAAGAATATATATAATTATGCTGCTTAAAATATAACACAACTGGAAAATCCCTATGTGTACCTTTAAACAAAATGGAAAAACTGTTGTAAGATAACCATACTGTGGAATATTATGCTGCCATGAAAAAGAACAAACTTGAATTGATCAAAATAGATAAATTTCAAAAATTGAACACTGAATGATATAATCAAATCACCTAAACATTTATATATGATGATTTTATTGTTATAACCCAAGTTACAAAAACAGGCACAACTAAATAATACAGTATCTTGGAATTCCTACAAAGGTTGTTTTTGAAAAGTTATTAAGAAAAGCAAGAGAGAAGTTCCCATCATGGCTCAGTGGTTAACAAGTCCAACTAGGAACCATAAGGTTGCAGGCTCTATCCCTGGCCTTGCTTAGTGGGTTAAGGATCCGGCGTTGCTGTGAGCCGTGGTATAGGTCGCAGTGGCGGCTCGGATCCCACGTTGCTTTGGCTCTGGCATAGGCCGGCGGCTACAGCTCCAATTAGACCCCTAGCTGGAAACCTCCATATGCTGCAGAAGCGGCCCTAGAAGTGGCAACAAGACAAAAAAAAAGAAAAGAAAAAAAAAAGAGAATAATTAATACAGTATGCTAGATAATGACCCCCCTGAAAAAGCCTGCACAGGAAAAAGACAAGAGTAAAATGGAAATGGTAAATAAATTTCTTGCTTTGAGTGACATATACAGATGTGCATTTCTTTATTATTTTTAAACTCATGTTTTCCTGTGCCTTTTCATAGGTAGTCATTAGTCCTTAATAAAATGTTTATTTTTGCATTTTAAAAATAGTTTATGATTATTTATATTTGATGTAAAAGATAACATTCATGGTGGAAAGTTTTGGAAAAATCAGTGTCATAAATCAAAGCAGCATGACTGGATCGGCTGACTTTTAACAGAGATTTGAAAAAGAAAGATGTGTATAGCAAAGAATAGTACCAGTGGGAAGTTCTAAAGTCTATTAATAAGGTTTAATGCCCTACAGTATGTTTACGATCAGGTAAAATGCAGAGCATCTCCCCAAAAAGAAAATGCCTACAGTCCAGCCTGAATGTGATGATATGACTCTTCAAATTACATTTTTCCAACAAATATCTAGTCTATATTTAAGTAAAATGAAGAGTAAACTATTCTAACAGGAAAACACTTCATCATGGTATAATACATATGCCCATGAACTAGTTTCCAGAAAAGGATGTGGGGACAAGGTCATAGACAAAAAATTGTTAAGGAAGGAGATTATTTTGAAAATATTTTTTAAAAAAATGAGAAGGGGAAGGGAGATGTAATTAGAAAGAGTGTAGGACTGCAACATAATTCAGCACATTCTCTTCTGTTGTTCCTACTATGATTATCAGTGTTGTACTGAAAAGACTACTTGCATGTATATCACATTACATTATGCTATTTAAAAACAACTATTCCTTGATCCATGGGAAATTCTTGCTCAGTTCAATTCGGTTAAAAAAAAAAAAAAAAAACATTAATTGAGAATCTATTATGAGGTAACTAGTATCTTAGATTCTAAGACTTGGAAGTAAACAAAATATGGTTCCAAATTGGAAGTGGAGAAATCAACAATTCCAGTAGACAAATTCCATGGGAGAAGGATGTGTTCAGTCCCACCAAAGCACAGAACATTAGCACCAAACCAAGCTAAGGGGGTCAGAGGAGGATTCCCAGAAGGTGAAATTCCTGAGCTGAAGCTAAAAGGAGTTAGGGAAGGGGATGAATAAACTTAATGGTATTCACTTCAGAACAAAAGCAAAAGGTACCAAATCAGACAAAATCAGATCATGTGAGAAGAGAGTCTTTTTAATACTGTAAGGAATAAAAAATACTTCTTTTCAAAGAAGCACGACTTATAAAGGAAAAAGTATGATTATTAGGCAGGAGAAAACAAGTACATATGAAATCACATAATCCAGGGTGAGCACAAACTCTGTCTGATATCAAAGGCATGAACTATTTAGGTTGAACCATATGTAATTGTTAGATTATTTTTTAACCATGTTTGACATATAAAAACAGCAACAACATAAGATTCAATCTGATAGAGAAAGATCTGACCAGAAATGAGAACCTGGAAACACATATGACAAGAGAGTTAATGATTACATACTAGCATATCCATATTGACATATACAGAAATCTTACCAATAATTAAGTTAAGCTTCAAAAGGAAATTGAATAAGAGACAAGAGGAACCAACGCACAAAGGAAATGCCAGAGGCCAGTAAGTACACCCGGAAATGTTCAATGTTAATGAAAGAAATTCAAGTTAAACATTAAGATGCTACTTTTTGGACATCAGATTGGCAAAGATTACATTTATTTTTCAAGTTCTCTCCTCACCAAACTTATCCTGCTTAGGCACTCATACACACAAGTGCGCGTGCATGCGCACACACACACACACACACCACACACACACCACCCAGTGACCACTACTGCTCATTAGTTTCTTCTAGTTTCTCTAAATTACTGAAGAATACCCCATAGTGGAAATGAAAGGAAGTAACTTCGTTTCTTTAACAGTTTGTCCTTTACCATAAATATTTCCTTTGGCCCAGCTACTAAGCCCAAAATGTTCACACAGGCAGAGGAGGGAAACCCCTTCCTGTGAAAGTATCAACACCCAGAGTGATATCCACTGGGTAAAAAATATGCTATTAAAAAGAAACCCCACATATGGACAGTTACACAACAGATCTCAAAGATAATGTTGGTTTACTGAGGTTCACCAAGGTAATACAAGGTACGGTTAAATATTTGTCCACCTGGCACCTTTGAAAAATAAAGTATTATTTAAAGAGATACAATTGAGACTTTAAAGGGAAATTTTATCTAATGTGAAAAAAATTAAAACTGTATTTTTTACAAATCATGTGTCTTGGTAAGTAGGCTCTCAAAAGCATGGCAAGCCTCTGAGATCTGCTATGACATGGGAAACCAAGGGGGACCCTGCATCCTAGGAAGAAGAGGAGTGGGAACATTTGGAGAGACTGGTCCCCGAGATGCTCAGAAAACAATCTCTGAGCAAGGAGACTCAGTGGGACTCAAGGTAGACAGGGAGAGGTGGTTTGGAGAGCAATGCTGACTCATACTTTGTCCAATGTACCAACACTCAGCAAGGATGACCATGGTTCCCAGGTTCCTGAGGGAGGGATGTGTAGCAAAAATACATAAATCATGGAATCAGATAACACTTTAACATCAGGTTCCTTTTAAGAAACACATTCAGGCCCCTCTGTATTTCAAGTCAACTCAGTCCTGCCAAAGCCCTTGCACAGATCCTTGAAGGTACTGGATTCTGTTCCCCTTGGCTAAGCATCTTTGTACATGGAGTTCTCAGGTCCTTAAATGCAACCCTCCCACCTCCCCTCACACAAACACACACATACATAAATTAAAAGGCTGATTCCTTTCTTTCTTCCAATCTCGGCTGAATCCCCTGACTGGATGAATCTCAGGAATTCCCCGACCACCATGCCTTATTATTCTCTATTTCCTCAGCCTGTTTGCTTCCTTCATAGCACTTAATCAGACTCACCTGAGTGCTTGCACATTTCAGTTGTTTTTCCCCCATTTGGACAAAAGGCTCCCTTCAGGAAAAGGCCATGTGCATCTTACCACTGTGCACCCAGCACCCAGCACAGTAGCTAACAAAACATATTCTCAATATACATCTGCTGAAATGACTAGGGAATACCCTGGATGAAGAAGCATCCCACAGATAAAATCAGGACCTCAAAAGTGAAACCGAGCAGTGTATCAACATGAAAAAGACTTATCCTGGTTTGTTGTAACCTTCACAGGTTAATCTCCATCATGAAGGAAGTTAAGAAGGAGGCAATAACTCAGGACACAAAGGACAATGCAAATTTCAGCAGTGATATTGACGGAACTTGAATGACCTTTAAAAAGAGAACATAACACCCTGAGACACTTAAGAGATCAGGAACAAACTTGGGTCTCCTTACCTCCAAATCACTTGCTTCCATCTAGCATACCTTCCACTTTATTTATGTATTTTATTTTCTAGAATAAAGCTCCATGGGAAAGCACTTTCTCCATTGATGTCTCCCCACACAGATTAACTGGTATTAAGTATGCACTCAAATATATGATGACTGAATGAATTTGGCTGGTGGAGGCTTAAAGAAAAGTCCTTTTTAATTGTCACCTTTATTGTTATCCACATCTCTTTGTACTTTTCTAAGCTGGAGAAGTGTGCTTTTCATATTATTTTAGAATTTGCTGGATCTCTGAGCCATCATATTATTTATTTCTCGTCAAAGCCATAAAAAGGACAGAAGAAAACCACATCCAAGTGTACGTGAATGTTCTCAACCATAAGAAGGTACATCTAAATGTGAAAAGGGTAATTATACAGAGGTTCACCCACCCCAGGGGTTAAGAGTATGCTACTATTTTTAGAGGTATGCCAAAGCACTACAAAGTCTGTGCATATTTGTGTTTGAAGCTTCAAGTAGAGTTGTGGTTTTTTATAAGTCTGTTGTTTGGAAACATCTGTTAGCACCATCTGTACAGGAATTTAAAATCAAAATTAGCAGCCTGCTCTTTCTTGTTTGAGGCTCACCAGCAGGCTAATTAAAAATCACTGGATCAGTGGTATTATCTAAGGAATAATGCCCCTGCCCCTTCTCTTTTCTGAAGTAATTTACTTACTTTTAGAATGTAATCAGATTCTAAATGTGGCTGATGTGACCAGACACCTTTAGGTCAATGTCACCTGTTCTTAGACAAGGAAGCTGTGTGTGGTATGGTGGATGCCAGCACTGCCAGCTACTTTCAACCTGTAAGACTGCCTGGTTGGTCCCCCACCCCCCACCAGAGGCACTGATGGATGGTAGCTTCCCCATCCTATTGACCATTCCTTTTCAGTGTCTTTCAGCTCTTCTCTGGTGTTCCCCAAGCTTCTACATTCTGACGACTCCTCTTTTAGCAAGAATTCCTTTCTTGGAAATGCTATCTACTCCTACGGTTTTAAAATTTAATTTTTATTGAGGCATCGCTGGTATATGACATTACGTTTCACCTGTACAACATTATGTTCCTACTTCTGTACACACTAGTGTGTTCACCACTAAAAAGTTACTTTTCATTTGTCACCATACGATTGACGGCCCTTACCTATTTTGCCTTCCTCCTTCATCCCACCCCTTTCCCTCTAATAATCACTCCTCTATTCTCTATATCTAGTACTTGTTTTTGTTTGGTTTGTTCACTTATCTTGCTTGGTTTTTTTATATCCCATATATGTGTAAAATCATAGGGTATTTGTCTTTCTTTTGATGTATTTTACTTTTTAGCATAATACTGTCAAGTTCCACCCACGTTGTTGTAAATGGCAAGATTTCATCATTTATTATGGTTGTCTACTCCGTTTTTAACTACCACCACTCTTCATAGTTTCCAAGCTGAATGCACTTTCTTATGTATCAACATCTATGTGAGCACAGTTACTGTCTCCCAACGTCTGTCTTAAAATCCAACCTGTATTCCTTCTTGTGTAATGCATTATTTTGTCACGTGCTCCAGTGGGTTCCTCAAGGTCTTCTGATAGGGAGGCCAATATATCAGAAAGCCAGACTGCCTGGTCTGGTCTGCCACTTGCTAGCTAAAAGACCTGGGTAATTAAACTTTGTGGCCCTGAGTTTTCTCATCTGCAGTACACCAGCCTTAATGGGCTATTATAAGGATAAAAGAAAAATACTATATGAGAAGCATAAACAATACAATAATACATAGATCAGTGCCTAATACATTATAAAATCAAACAAAAAGGCTAGCTCTTATTACCTTAGATTTTAAACCAAAACATTTTCTTTGCAAAAATAAAATCAACTCGTATTTCTGTATAAAAATAGCTAGTGTTTCAAGTTCAAAGTCTAGGGGTCTTAATACTTTAGGTGGCTTTCTTAATGTTTATGAAGATGGAGAAGTTCAATTTAAGTTTTTCTTTAATATCAGCCATCCTTACATGTGAAGATGGAGAAGAGAATTCTTGACCTGCCTAATAGCAAAGGGGACTTGACGAGATGGCCTTACAAGTGGATTTTTGGCACTTGTCTCTCTGAATTTGATCCAATAAACTCTCTACTTTTGTATTAGCTTATGGTTCTTTTGAGCGGTGAGACTGCACATTTCTGATGATAAAGAAGTACATGGGAGAGTTCCCGTCCTGGCTCAGTGGTTAACGAATCTGGCTAGGAACCATGAGGTTGTGGGTTAGGTCCCTGGCCTCGCTCAGTGGGTTAAGGATCTGGCATTGCCGTGAGCTATGGTGTAGGTCACAGATGCGGCTCGGATCCTGCGTTGCTGTGGCTCTGGAGAAGGCCGGTGGCTACAGCTCCAATTAGACCCCTAGCCTGGGAACCTCCATATGCCGTGGGTGCAGCCCCAGAAAAGATTTAAACAAAGAAGTACAGGATATGTTTAAAACCCATTCACAACATTCAACTATTTGAAAAAGGAAACATCTATAAATTATTATCTGGGAGGTTTTTAAATATAGAAAATTCTGTGACTTTACTTATAACTCTAATTTTTCAAAAACAGCTTTTAATTGAGCACAAAACCACAAATCTGTATCCCTTTTAATTCAAGGAAACAGTACAAAATTGACTGCTTATTTTACTTCAAAAAATACTTTTTAATGCCCTAGATCTGATTAGAAAGAGTCAGTTGTTTTTGCACTTCAAGACCGAATCAATATTATCATTGTACCTGGCAGGTTTGTCTTCCACTTGGCAGATCCATACATCAATGTACAAATTACAACATTCCTGATTATAAGACATCAATTTCTATAGTTACCAATGGATAAGTGAAACCGAACATCCTGATCACTGAAATACCCTCCTCAGATTAATGAAGGCAAAGTTACTTACTAACATTTACTAACTTCATATTCAGCTAAGATTTTATAAAGACCAGCATGTTATAAATGACTTAGTACACACATTTCCAAAATCAACTGGGGGAGAGAAGAATATCCACTCTCAGAAATGCTATAAAGTCTGGATCAATTAAATCTAGGCAAGAAACAACTGTGAATTAAATCTGAATTTTGTATTGCACTTAAAAATATATAATTTTATCCAAACTAATTTTTATAGACTAAAAAGCTACAATTCCCAAACACTTAAATATATATATATATTATCCATAATTTTAATTTCATTTAAAATCAGCAAGGATAGAAACCAGCAAATCCAGAGGCAGACCTAACATGACTTTCATGAGGCTTAGGTGACAAGAGAGAAATCCTAATTGTGTTTACATGTTCTTGTAAAACTTAAATAAGCTATTTTGCACTTTTTTTTCTAAAAGGGGTTTCTAAATTGTATAAACATCAGGCTCTACTAAATCCATACCCAATCCTGCCTGGGTATGCACCATTTATCTCAGGGCTAGAAATAATCCAGTTTTTCCACACTTGCCATTCAAACTATCTGCAAACTTACCATTGCCCACTAGAGGGCCCCAGCTACATTATGTAAAGAGAGGATCGTTCTACTCTTTTTTTGTGTGTGTGTACCCAGACAAGCAAAGAAACACTGAGCAAACAGTGTAACTCTCAGAGTTGAAAAGGTGCCTATTAACTTGCACTGCTGCCATCAAGAGACTGAGGTGGCAGAAATGTCTTGCTCTGTTCTGCAGCTGCCAACTCTGTCCTTGGCAGACCGAGAGTCAGGCAAGGCCCCTCATGCCCTTAAGTTTAACAATGTTGACTGAAAGGCCATTTCATCCCAGGGCTACTTAGTCAAAAATCAAATAATGCCAATGCTGTTTAGTCCAAGCTTCTCAAGTACTTAGACATCATACAAGGCTTTCTCTGCTGGGAACAAGCGCCAACATCACCAGTTTCTACACACATTAGCTTGCTCCTGCTGCTTTCTGTAGCCTAACTTCCCAGCTGGGGTTTGTACCAAATTTCAACATCATGGAGCAATGCCAACTAGACTCCCTTTGACAGTCACCCTGCAGGTGCAAATTAACCCATTATGCCCCATAATTTCAAAGGAACATACCCATTTTACAGTAGATTTATATAATGCCACAGCACAAAATTACTCATATTTGCTTGTAACTTTCCTTCAAATACTTGTTTCTTCCAGTGCTCATTTCTTCCAATGCAAAAAGCCATGTCGCTTTCAGGAAAGAGTACCTGTGTGTCATTATTTCTGGAGACCCCTGAGCCCAACAAGGGCCCCACATCTATGAGAAGGTTATGAGAAGGTTTAACAATGTCCCCTAAGATCATAAGAATTCATTTTCAGGAGTTCCCGTCGTGGCTCAGTGGTTAACGAACCTGACTAGTATCCATGAGAATGCGGGTCTGATCCCTGGCCTTGCTCAGTGGGTTAAGGATTCAGCATTGCCATGAGCTGTGGTGTAGGTTGCAGCTCGTATCCTGCATTGCTGTGGCTGTGGCATAGGCCAGCAGCTACAACTCCAATTGGATCCCCAGCCTGGGAACTTCCATATGCAGCAGGTAGGGCCCTAAAAAGACAAAAGACAAAAAAAAATTCATTTTCATAAGCTTTCTCTTGGAGTAGTGATAACCACTGAAATTCTGTGTCATCAGATTAGGGACAGCTTCCCAATCAACTTGTTGATAAATCATGATGAAGAGTTTAGGAAACTCATATTAGGCAATATTCATTCAAATTAAGCTAAGCCAAAGAGGACACGTAATTTATTCAGATTCGCAATCTGTTCATTATAAGAAGCCAGAATCTTGCTGTGATCTGTCCTTCATGTGCAAAGCTCATATTGCAAAATCTGTCTTCCATAGAGAGAGAAAAGCTCTTCCCAGAGAATCCAGCCCATTAATACACTTATTCCTTAACCCTTTACTAATCAATTAGCTTTGGGGGGCATTTGAGCCCAAAGGAGTTAGAGTTAGGATGAGTGAAGAAAGTTTGGACAGGAAAAGAGACATTCTCTGGCCTCAATAGTTTAAGCAAAAGGAACAGCAGAAAAATCACAGGGAGAAGAGACAAAAAGAAATAGAAGTCAATAAGGTAAATCTTATTCAATTGCACCTGGAATACTGTTAGTGAAAATCACATATTAAATGATCCAGCACCGGTTGGTGTCTTGGATTTCATCTAGTACCAGTCTATGCCTTGTTTATGTTCCAGCTACACTGGCCTTCTTCCTGTTTTTCAAAATGCCAACCTTTTTTCCCTGCCTGGATTGTTCTTCTCTCATAACCTCACAAGCCTGACTTCTCTTCATTGTTTCATTCAAAGCTCAAATATCACCTCTTACAGAGGCATTCCCTCTACTTTAGTCAAAGTGGTCCTTCCCAACCCATATTCCTTGTAATTGCATAGCACTTACCACATCTTATAATTCATTTTAATATACTTGTTTATTTGACTGCCTCTCTTCAACAGATGTAAATTCCATGAGAACAGGGCCTTGTATTTCTTATTCACTGACATACACACTCTGAGTTCTAGGAAACTGTGAGTTCTAGAACTTTTCTTTTAGGTGCTTTTTTTTTTTTTTTTTTAGGTGCTGAATGAATGGTTATTAAGTGAGTGAATGAATTAGGGATATGATTATTCTCAAAAACTTAATAATATATATTGAATAATTAACATAAGAAAACCATTTCAGTGGAGTTCCCATCATAGCTCAGGAGAACGAATCTGACTAGTATCCATGAGGACGTGGGTTTGATCCCTGGCCCTGCTCAGTAGGTTAAGGATCCGGCATTGCTGTGAGCTGTGGTCACAGATGTGGCTCAGATCTGGCATTGCTATTGCTGTGGCATAGGTCTCCAATTCAACCCCTAGCCTGTGAACCTCCATATACCACAGGTGCATCCCTAAAAGACAAAAGAAAGGAAAAAAAAATTTCAGGATACTCATTCTCTGAAAGTATACCATTTAATTTGAGAAATACAGTGTGCAAGAAAAACAATAGCTGGATGTACGGCTCAAATGGTAAGAGGAAGAGTTATAAGCCTTCAGGGAAGAAGCAATGACTGGCCTTTCCTTTATGAGATTCAGCAATCTTGGAACATACA